>NW_026682756.1:0-85394 GCF_029962835.1 Magnolia sinica
AAAAGTTCTCACAAGTTCTCGTGAGAATTAGCGAGCAGGTGTGTATATGTATATATTGTTGTATTTGATGTCTTAAATCTAGTCAGATACAGGGTATATTGATGTCATCGACAGTCTATTCAATGTCACCTTTGATGACATCGAACAGTGCTCGATCCCATCGAGATTTTTCGAATTTTCTCCGGTTGGTTGTTGATCTATTTGGGCACTTTTTTCGATGCCATCATTGGATATTCGATTGAACCTTCGATGACATCGAAACTAGATCGATGCAATCAAGATTTTATCAAAAATCGGGTTTTGTCTTTGGACAGTTTAGGTGTTAGTTTGATGCCATTGACTCAGCTTCGATACCATCGAAGAATAAGTTTCGATGACATCGAATGTTTTGCGCAGAATTTTATGGATCCGCCGGATCCGCGAAATTTGTTTTCGATTTTGTTTGAGATTCTCCCATATGCTATAAATATGGGTGCAAACGGAATTGGAATGTATTCTAAGGGTTTCTAAATAGTTCTAGGGTTTCAAAGGGATGGAGCAAGGTGAGATTCGAAGTTGTTCGAATCGGGTAAACCTTCTCTCTTTATAATTTCTACTTTCATAATGAATTTTTGTCGTTTGTGCTGTTGTTTTTTTTTTTTCGAAAGGGTTTTCCACGTTAAATCGTTGTTTTCTCCTGTGTGTTTGCTTGGTGCTATTTGATTGCTATCCTAGATTCATCTTTGTGTGATTCCCTCGTTCTCCCAACATATATACATATGTGCATCATATACATGTTTTGTGGTTAGGTCATGAATGCTAATTGAAGTGTTGACCATTAATGAGGGCTGCAATTTATTTATTATTTGGCATTGTTTGCCAAAGCTACCAAAGCTCAAATAAGAATGTGTTCTTCCGATGTAAGGAGATGAGCATAAACAAATGTTTAGGCTAGAAGTGCAGCCACTATGGGGCTCCTCACTGTATGCTTTTCACCATCATTCACCCATATGAGGGCCCCATAGGAGACCACCCAAACCCCTTCTAAGTTCCCTTCTACAACCAGTGTAGTTCAGTTTCTCATACTTCTCTTGAAATACCAACATATCTGGTGTGATGCTGATTGAAAATCCAGCCATTTGCTCCAGTTTGGCCTTGTAAGTTGATGGGCCATCTCCGACGAAGGTCACCGTCCGTTGAAACTCTCTGACAATCTTATCAGATGCCGAAGAAGTCGAATTTTTATTGGATACAATGATAAACGATGGATAGTTGAGATCGGACGATGGATGTGAACAATCATTAGACGTAGACCGAGTGATCGTTGCAATCTCCTCCTTGGTGTAATTCATCGTGCAAAGGAAGTTCACATAGTCTTGTGCATGGGCGTCATAGACAAGGCCTAGGTTGAGTGCCTTGTTGGGGTTGATATGGCCTGCTCCCATGGCTAGAGGAGTAGCCGGATTGTAAAGATTTCCTATATCTTTGATGGGGTTGAGAGTGTTATCCAGTACGTCCGCTGTGGTCATCATGGCTGATCGAATGGCGGCAGGGCTCCAATTGGGGTGGGCCGCCTTCAATAGGGCTGCAACACCAGCTGCATGAGGACAGGCCATTGATGTCCCAGTAATCAATTTGAAGTTGCTTGATAATGCTGTGCCTGATGCAAGTCTTGCTGCAGCTACATTCGGTGGATAGGCTGACAAAATTCGTGAACCTGGTGCAATTACATCAGGCTTCAAAATACCTGGACAGATTTGATTTGGACCCCTCGATGTGTAGGCGCCGACAGTCAGTGCTGGCTTCAGGCCCACGACGGTCTGCTGAAATTTGATTGTCACCGTTGGATTATTACTTGTGTTCATGTAACTCATAAGTGTTTTTAGATCTTCCGAATCTGGACTAATCTCAACAGTTGGACACAAGAAATCAGCTGCTTCAAGGAATAGTGTTACATCTGTGACGATTATGGCACCTGCAGCATCCGAGTCACACACTTGTGACATTTGAATGATCAGTGGCCTAATGTAGTCGCAGAAAATGATGGCATCCTTGTAGTAGGATAATGATTCTGATGAATCACAAGCTTTAATGGTGACGTTATAAATTAAGGGCACATCTGTTATGATCGCATTCAATGGGAACAATGACATTCCAATGACCGTTGCACCATTGCCTAGTATCATTGTCCCGGCGAATCTACGGTCGACAGCACTGGCACCAACTGATAATCACCAAGGAGCGCCATTTTGAACTGTTGAGAGTTGTGGCCCACTATTCCCTGCCGAAGTGGACACAAATACACCCTTTTCCATGGCTGCAAACGATGCAATCGCAATAGAATCTTGATGGAGAGGAAGTATACCAAAGCCCAATGAAAGAGAAATGACATCAACGCCATCAGAAATTGCTTGATCGATTGCAGCAAGGACATCAGAAGCATAGTCTAGTCCATCCCAGAGAGCCTTGTACATTGCAACCTTTGCTCGTGGGGCCATTCCTCTTGCAGTGCCCAAACCATATCCGAAAAATGATGCACCTTCAGCATAGTTGCCTGCAGCAGTTGATGATGTATGTGTGCCATGACCATCAGTATCTCTTGAAGAGTGGACGGCGATGTGAATGCTGGGAATGTTTGCGATGAGACCTTTGTTGAAGAAGCGATCTCCGACGAGCTTATCGGTTGCACATTGATGAATTGAAAGCATCACCCACCACACACTCTCCTTTCCATCTTGAAGGAACATTCGTCATCCCATCATCACTGAAGCTATCACTCTCTGGCCAGATTCCAGTATCCACAACGCCGATTATGACATCCTCACCGTAATTTGATGCGGGCCACAGGCCGGAATCGTGATTGAGTGAGAGGAATTCGTAAGTGTGAGTGGTATGAGCTTGGACCTGTGTATCTGGGAGGGCGGTGATGAATCCTGATGAACGTTGCAGAGAATGTAGCTCAGCTGGTGAGAGGGTGGAACTGAAGCCATGGATGGCATGATCGTATGCATAGAGAATTATTGGGTGGGCCACATCGGTGCCCACAGCTAAGGAGTCGAGGGTGGCGGTGTACCAATGATGGTGGCTAGAGAAGGCCTTGGGCATGGCCGACATGTCCATGTGGACGATGTACGTGGACCGTTGAGCTGATGTGGACATGATCAGAATGGTGAGGAGAAGCAATGCATGTAAGTGCATGTGGGAAATCGTGGTCATGGAAGTGTCCATCTCTGCCTTACAAGGAGATTGTCTATACAAAGTGATATATAATGTAGTTTTGGTGTATGTCTATATATATAGTTTGCATGATTCCTAATTGGCACTGCCACGGGGTTGGGCTGTGATTCTTAGGAATTTTTGTCTTCTCTCTTCTTTTGTTAGGGCTCGGCGTTGTGGTTTCTTAGTCATGTATTTAATAGAATTGAACCGGTCAGTTTAAGAGGCATTCGTGGTACGTGCCAGTTTGGTGTGCGTGTGGTATCTGGACCGTTTATAAGGTGGGTTCCTCTGTGTATATCGAATGGACGAAAATCAGGCAGGTATATATATTCATCAGGTGGGTCATAATTACATGACAAAAATAGACTGTTAGAGATGGTCATCTTTCTGCTGTTTTTTACATAGACGTGTGGTTTCGGCTAATGAAACAACCGCTTCATTTTGGGCCAGGTAATTTTCTGCGGTGGGCCCCACCAAATGAGTGAACAGGATCTCTCAAATGTGGGCTACACTGGGTGAGCATGTTTGTTTGCTTTTACTTTCTTACATACACGGTCTCACATCTACCTTTTTTCTATATTAACGGCCGAGATTTTCACACAAGAAAACACTTCCGAATGTAAATTGCCGTCTTTGGTTTTACAACCTCAATATCGACCGTCAATTTCCCAAATAACCAATCAGATGGTTGCGATCATCCAATCAAAGCGATTTGATAGGGATGTACAATCAAACATGACCCGGCACACATCAATGTTAAGACCTCTCCAATATACTCACCTGTCCATTTCTCAAACCACTAATCCATGGTTTGGCTAAAGGCTCAAGTAAACTTTCTTTTTAAGTAAATTGCATTGGGGTTCTTTATA
Source organism: Magnolia sinica (assembly GCF_029962835.1). Taxonomy (NCBI): domain Eukaryota; kingdom Viridiplantae; phylum Streptophyta; class Magnoliopsida; order Magnoliales; family Magnoliaceae; genus Magnolia; species Magnolia sinica. The sequence goes on from NW_026682756.1 coordinate 4,068, forward strand.
ATTATAGCAGATTGCGTTGAAGGGAACTATGGTCCAACCTTTAACGTAACAATTAAATAAGGGCCGTTTGATCACATCTCTACTGCCAAAGGTTTATTAGCTTATTCTATATTTTTTTTTTTTAAAAAAAGAAAAAGAAAAAGAAACTCTCGTTTGTAAATAGGCTGTTTGGTTATAAAGTTCAAATTTGGGAAAAAAGCTCTAAAAACACAAGTACTGTAGAGATTTTTTTAAAGAGCTTATTTGGTTTGAGTAGGTTTGTCTTTAAATATTTTAAGTAATTTCCATGTTACCCCTTCTCTTCTTTTTTCATATTTCTTCCCAAATAATGAATGACGCATAATGAAAGTGGGCCCTGCATGATGAATATTTCATATCAATATGGGCCCACATAATGTAGGGTTCACATCAGAGGTGGAATCCAAATGATGGATGGCCAACATCCAAATGTGGCCCCACATGATGGACTATCCACATTAAGTGGCCCCACATGATGGACGGTCCACAACAAAGGTAGGACGCACATGATGGATGGTAGACATTAAATGTAGACCCGCGTGATGAATGACGCATATTGAAGGTGGGCCCCAAATGATGAATAATACACATCAAGGTTGGCCAACACAATGCACAATTCACATCAAAGGTAGGCCCCACATTATGAATGGCCACATCAAAGTGTGGCCCCGCATGATGGACCATCCATATCAAGTGGGCCCCACATGACGGAAGGTCCACTTCCAAGGTGGCACCCACATGATGGATAGTAAACATAAAAGTTGAGCTCGCATGATGAACGACCCATATTGATGTTAGGGCCCCACATGATGTATGGTCATCATCAATGTGGGCACACATAATGCACCATTCACATCAAAGGTGGACCCCACATGATGGATGGCCCACGTCAAAGTGTGGCCCCGCATGATGGACAGTCCACATCAAAGGTGGCACCCATACGATGGATGGTGGACATCAAAGGTGGGCCTGCATGATGAATGACCCATATTGGAGGTGGGGCCTACATGATGAATGGTTCACATCAAGGTGGGCCCATATAATGCATAATTTACATCAAAGGTGGGCTCCACATGATGGATGGCCCACATCAAAGTATGGCCCTGCATGAAGGACCATCCACATCAGTGGGTGCCACTTGATGGATGGTGGACATCACCTTTGGATGGACCATATTGAAGGTGAGAGGCCCCACATGTTGAATGGTCCGTATCAAGGTGGGCCTGCATAATGCATGTTTCACATCCAAGGTGGAACCCACATGATGGATGGCCCACATCAAAGTGTGGCCTTGCATAATGGACCATCCACATCAAAGTTGGGACCCACATGATTGATGGTGGAATTGAAGGTGGGCTGACACGATGGACGATTGACATCAAATGTGGGCCCACATGATTAACAGCCCATATTGAAAGTTGGGCTCCACATAATGAATGGTCCACATCAAGGTGGGCCCACATAATGGATGGAGTGTGCCTTACATGATGGATGGCCCGCATCAAAGTGTTGCCCCCTTGTGGTGGACAATCCACATCAAGTGGGCCCCACCTAATCGACGATCCACATCCAAGGTCTTGCATGATGGACAACCCATGTCTAGAGTATCCCAACATGATAGATGATCCACATAAAAGGCACGCCCTACACAATGAATGATGTACATCAAAGTGTGCCCCACATGAAGGATGGCCCACATCAAATTGTGCCCTCGCATGATGGATGGCTAACAATAAAATTGATTTCCAACTTGTTGATGTAAATTGAAACAATTGGCTGCTATCCAAGATGAAATCGATACTCTTTGTACCGATTATGACACAACTTGGACCGAGCCACTCTATTGGACTTGGATCCATCATTTCAAAAAGATCGTGTTGCATATGTTTGAGGCCCAACACAAGTACTTGGAGCATGACATTAAGAAAATTGAACGTGCTTATGTTAGTCCTGACCATTCGATCCTCAAGAACTAATGGACTTTATTAGTTCTCATATTGGCATCTTTTAGGCTAGGCTCAGTCACAAGAAAGCAGTGCTCTGAAAAAAGAAGCAGAGACCAAACCCAAGACTCCCGGTCATCATGTGGACAATACCGTGTGCATTTTCGATCGTGCTATGATTGAAGGAACGTCTTGGAACTGGTTGATTACGAATATGAATTTGTAATACTTGGGGTTAAAGCTTCAGTTGAATTATTTTTAATTTTGTGTATGGTTAGATATTGATGGTTATTATTGAATAAGACCTCAGATGGGTAGGTCATTAAATGATTTCATTTTCATATATAATATACAGCTGTATATATAACTTAGAATTAATCTCATTATACAGAAATCGTTGCCTGTGGTGCGTATACTTTACTGATTTACGTACACTTGAGTGTGCATGTAGGGCTGCGGAACTCGGGACTGGGATGTGCTCTCGGCCTCCAATTTTAGGGTCATGAGAGATATGCTAATTAAGCTAAATGCATAATATAACTCATTTCAAGTACATTTAACTTGGATAGCATACAAATCCAAAACAAGAAATGTTTATTGGTGATGAACTGATGATTCCAAATCAAACTCAACCTCGTCCAATGATCTTAAACAATTACTATAGGACTGCTCACTGTATGCTTCTTCCCATCATCCACCCATGTAAGATATCCATATGAAATTTCCCCTTTCCTCTCAGGACTGTCCTTCACAGTCAAAGTAAAGCTTAGCTTCTCATACTTCTTTCCAAACACAAGTGTATCGGGCTGGACGCTAACAAAGTACCCATTTGCCTGAACAGACAACTCAGCCTTGTAAGTTGATGCACCGTCTCCGACATTGGTCACCGTCCTTTGAAATTGTTGGGTCTGTGAAGAACTGTTACCAAACAAAGCAATGAAAGATGGGTAATTGAGATCAGATGATGGTTTCGAGCATTGGTAAGAATTTCTAGTGATTGTTAAGATCTGCTCAGTGGTATAATTCATTGTGCAAAGGAGATTAATGTAGTCTTGTTCATCCACGTCGTAGACAAGGCCCGGGTTCAGTGCCTTGTTAGGGTCAATGTGGCCAGACCCCATGGCGAGCGGAGTGGCTGGTTCATAGAAATTCCCGCTATCTAAGATTGGATTGTGAGTGTTATCAAGTGGACATGCTGTGGTCATCATGGCAGATCGGATTGCAGCTGGGCTCCAATCAGGGTGGGCCCCCTTCAACAATGCAGCTACTCCAGATGCATGTGGGCAAGCCATAGATGTCCCGGAGAGGAGGACGTAGTCACTCGACAAGATTAAACGAGGCCTAATCAATGCCGCTGGTGCATTCGAGGGCCAAGCTGCCAACACTCTTGAACCAGGGGCGAGGATATCCGGCTTCAATATACCAGGATAACTCCATGAAGGACCTCTAGAAGTATACGCGGCGACATACGGGGCAGGCTTCGTCCCAACAATGGTCTGTTGGAATTTCAATGATACCGTTGGATTATCATCATTCTCCACATATGATATGAGTTTCTTGCTGTCAGTCAGTTTAATTACGATTCCTGGGAAAGAAGAAGACCCAAATCGCTCATCATCAGATATAAATATCGCTCCCGTGAGGTTTGACTGAGAAACCTCAGAGATTTGAGAGTAGACCGAACTGCTGTTTTCACACACCACAATGGAACCTTCGGCCTGTGACAACAATGAGGATGAATTGCATGCTTTGAAGGTCTCATTGTAGACCAATGGCATATCCACCAGCCATGCATTGGCGGGAAATAGAGTTCGACCGATGATGGTCAACCCATTGCCGAGAGTCAACGTTCCGACGAATTCTCGGTCAATACTGCCCGCCCCAACAGTCAATTGCCATGGAATTCCATTGTGTAGGGTTCCAAGGGATGGACCGTCGTTGCCTGCCGAAGATGAGACTAGTATGCCCTTCTCCATGGCTGCGAATGACCCAATGGCGACAGGATCTTCATACATGGGAGCGTGATTAAAGCCCATCGAGATCGATATCACGTCTACTCCGTCTGCAATCGCTTGGTCCATTCCTGCGAGGATGTCCGACTTGTAGCCTCCTTCGTCCCAGGTGACCTTATACATGGCCACCCTAGCACGAGGAGCAACACCAGTTGCAGTTCCCTTGGCATAACCAAAATACGATGCACCTGGAACGTAGTTCCCAGCAGCCGTTGATGATGTGTGGGTCCCATGCCCATATGTGTCCCTCGTTGAGTTCATGGAGATGTTCAAACCGGGGTTGTTTGCGATCAAGCCCTTGTTAAAGTAGCGTGCGCCGATGAGCTTGCGGTTGCACATGGAAGTATTGAAGGCTTCTCCTGGCACGCATTCTCCCTTCCACTTTGCTGGAATTTTGGTCATTCCGAAATCTTTGAAGCTATCGCTTTCTGGCCAGACACCAGTGTCGATCACTCCAACAATGACATCTTTGCCGTAATCAGATGAAGGCCATAGCCCGATGTATGGATTGAGAGAGAGGAATTCGTATGTGTGGGTTGTGTCCATTGTGACTGTCGAGTCTTTGTATGCAGATACGAAGCCTGGTGATTGCCTGAGAGCTTCTAATTCCTCGGGAGAGAGGACGGCGCTGAAACCATGGATGGCATTATCATATACATAAACAAGCCTCTGTTCATGATCCCCTGCAGTAGCGGGACTCAGAGATTTGATGGTGGCCGAATACCAATGGTGGTGATTGGCATATGCTTTGGGCATGGCTGATTTGTCCATGTGGACAATATAGGTGGACCGAGCGGCTAGTGCCGATGGCACAAGATAGACGGTGAAGAAGAGAAGAAGCCATGCATGGAGGAGAGAGTGGGAAGGAGTGGCCATGGAAGCTGCATGGGAAACCAAGAAGCTATGCACGTACTTATAGTGAATGAAACGGCTACTTGGGCGAATTGGATCTCGATGATTACCATCTCCAGGGTCGGCAGCAGGGCGCATGTGCGAAAGATCGATGATCTCGATGATTACCATCTCCAAGGTCAGCAGCATGGCACATGTGCGAAAGATCGATGTCATTATTCAGGTTAACCCCAACATGTCTGTTACGTACGGTGGAAATTAAGTTGGTCTGGTCATCCGGTGGCCCACATGTGGATGAAATGGATTGCTAGAAAAATTCAGAGCAATGGTCCACATTTGACACGCATGTGGTCCCCAACAAATTATTGGACGGCTCAATTTTTGTGCTATTTTACACGTAGGGTGGGGATCACAGGATGCACAGCCTCAATTTTTAAATGGACAACCGTTGTTAGGATCGTAATCTCGCGAATGTCCATTCCACGCATCGATGATGCCGTATCCCTTGTAGCTGCCAACAGCCGGCCTTTTAACATCATCGGGGTTTACAAAGAGTGCGCATCGTCTGTGTCGAAGGGACAAAAAAATTCAGTGTTGTCCATGTCATCCCCGTTGACGTGGAAAGGGATTCGGTACTCCCCCTGCGAATAGCCAATGGCTAGTGGTCGGTGCTGTGTGGGCCCCACCATGATGTATGTTTTTCATCCATGCCGTCCATCCATTCTTCCAGATCAATTTTATGGTATGAACCCAAAAATAAGGTTGATTCAAATCTGAATTGGACCGCACAGTATTGATTGAACACCTACCATTAAAAACTTCATCCAAGTCTGTATGACCTGATCAACATGTTAGATGTCAAATAAATATTACAGTGGGCCATAAGAGGTTTTTAATGGTGGACATTCATTCACTACTGTTTTCCCATGGTGTGGTCCACCTGAATTTGGATTACCTTATTTTTAGGATCAAGCCCTAAAATTATCTTTTAAAATGTATGAACGGCGTGGATAAAACACATGCATCGTGGTGGGATCCACGTAGCACCGACCATTAGCGGTGTCACTGGCCAAACTGTGTCCTGATGACGGCCGTTGATAAAGGATGCGGATTTACTGCAAAAGCCTGTCGCAGGAAGTTCCTGCAGAAGGATGCTGAGGTGCCGCCCATTGCAATGTGTGTGAGAAATCCACTCGCTCTATCTATTTTTGAGTTCATTTTAGTACGTGAGACCAAAACGGGGAGAGGTGGATACAAAACTCAAGTGGGTCACAGGAGTGGAAAAATTAGGGAGAGAAATTCTTACCGTTGAAACTTTCCTAGGATCCCCTTGATGTTTATATGATATCCAAACTGTTTATAAGGTCATTCCTAGCGAGATGAAGTGAAATCACCGAAAAGATATCCTAATACAAAACTTTTATGGCCATAACAATGCTTCAACAGTGCTCATTGAATTCCCACTTTTTCTTCTTGTGTGGCCCAGTGAAGTGTTAGATATACATCATTTTCAGTGTGGCATCCTAAAATCAGCTCTCATAACGGATGGACGGAGGGGATTTCTCACAAACATTGGAGGGGATCCCACCAAGCATCCTTGCGCAGGAACTTCTCGCGGAAGGCTTTTGCAGCGTCCGTTATTAAAGACGCCGGTTTTCTCTCTTGCACATGAGTTGCGTAACGCACAACCCAATATTTACCGTGTGGAATTTTTGTGTTAGATCCAACATGATTTATGTGTTAGATCCACAGTCCATCAAAATTTTCAAATTATTCCAGAGCATGTGGCGAAAAATGAGGCACCTCTAAAGCTCATGTGAACCACACCATCGAAAGTAGTGGGGACTGAACAACTAACATTGAAACCTTACTAGGGTCTACTGCCAGGTTTATTAGCCATCTAACCTTTTCATAAGGTCGCACTGGACATATATATATATATATATATATATATATATATATATATATATATATATAGGTAGAATTTCCCCCACCTGAATTATATTACCAAAGAAAATATACAGCCTTGTATTTCAGGTGGGCTCCACGAAAGAAAACAGGCCTCAGATGTCATATAGCAAAAACACCATCGAAAAAGGAAAATGAGAAGAGTGGGCAAACTGAGATGAGCTCTAGCGGGCCCCTTTTTGGATATGTGGAAGGGGAGAGGAAGAGAAGGGTGGCAAACTGGGGCTAGACGGGGCCGACCAACCCAACCGTTGGCTCCAATCCACATCAAGAGGACCTTCCTGAGATGGCGCAAAACCAACCACCCAATAGTCCAGGTCATCGCTAGACATTGATGAAGGATAAACACAACATATGCGGAAGGGGAGAGTGAAAAAAAAAAAAGCTCGACCGGAGCTTTTCATGGCCCCAAGAAGTTCTCAACACTAGGCGTCCAATTCCCACTGTTTGCATAAGTGTGGCCTACTTGAGCGTCATATTTGCCACATTTTTGGTTTTATGCCCTAAAAATGATTAAAAATGGATGGATGGTGTGGATCTAATACATACATTATGATGAGCCTGTTGGGATGTGGAGTTACATCTGGACAGGGCTGCTCGACTAGTCGAGTGCCCTGCTCGACCGGTCGAGTAGCCCACTCGACCAGTCGAGGACTGGCTTAACTCAAAGTCCAGCGAGTTATGTTTTTTGGGGTCCGAGGTGCTCGACCGGTCGAGGCCCCTACTTGACCAGTTGAGGGTCCGCTCGACTAGTCGAGGTTACGCAGATTCGTTTCTGAATTTTGCACGGATTGCGGATTTTTGAGTCAGTTTTCGCAAAGGTGTAAAAGGAAAGTTGCCTAAACCATAAATACGGGTCCCTAGGGCTTTTCTAGGGTATTGGTAGTTATTCTAAAGTGTGGGCAAAGGGTTTTCTCTATACATCCAAAGGAAAAATGTTAGTATATTGCTTGTAATCTCGTTTTCTTCATAGTGGAAGTTTGCACTGTGGTTTTTTACCCTTGTTTAAGGTTTTTCCACATATATCTTCTCTTGTGGTTTTGTTTGGAATGCTTTGATTTTATTTCTAGTTTATATTTTATTTCTGTTTATCGTTTGTGGGTGAGACCGGAGATTGGATCTCGGTTCATTGCGTTATTGGCGTGCTACGCAACAACTGGTATCAGAACTATTAGTTTAGTTCTATTGGGAGCGATGACGGAAGAAGGGAAGACTAAAATTGATAAGTTTGATGGTTCAAACTTTGCCTTCTAGAAGATGCAGATGGAGGATTATCTGTATCAGAAGGATCTTTATATTCCTTCAGAAGGAAAAGAGAAGAAACCAGAGAAGATGACAGATGATGAATGATTTTTATTGGATCGGAAGGCTTCAAGAACGATCCGACTCTCTTTGTCTAAGAGTGTTGCTTTCAATGTATCTAAGGTAAAAAACACAAGAATTAATGGAAGCCCTAGCTATGATGTATGAAAAACCCTCAACATCCAACAAGGTTCATCTCATGAAACGGCTATTCAACATGAAGATGTCAGATGGTGGGAGCGTGGGTAAACATCTAAACGTCTTCAATACAGTCATGAGCCAGTTGGAATCCATTGGCATTGTTTTTGAGGACGAGGTCCGGGCGTTATTAATCTTGTCCAGTTTGCCAGACAGTTGGGATGGTTTGGTGATTGCCGTGGGCAATTCTTCAGGGTCGACAAAGCTGAAATTCGATGATGTGGCCGATCTAATTCTCAGCAAAGAATCTAGAAGAAAGACATTAGGAATTTCAGGGGATTCAGGGAATGCTCTAAACTTTGAAGGAAGAGGAAGATCGCTAAACAAATGAGGCAATAAACACGGACGTTCTAAGTTAAAGAAGAAGTCCAAGGGACCGAAAGACAAAGACGGATGTTGGCATTATGGGAAGAAGGGACACATGAAACGTGACTGCAGGATGCTTAAGAAACAAGAAGGAAACTCTCAAGGCGATAAGGATTCAGTGAATCTATCTGAGGAGAGTGACACAGAGGTGTTGATCTTATCTCTTGATGCAAGGAATGAGTCTTGGGTCATAGACTTAGGTGCGTCGTTTCATGCCATTTCATGCAAGGAAGTTCTGTGTGATTATTTGTCAGGTGACTTCAGGAGAGTCTACCTGGGTGATGATGAGCCCTGCAGTATTGTTGAAAAGGGAGATGTCCATATAAATCAAAAAGATGAAACGGCTTTGAAATTGAAGGATATCAGACATGTACCAAGTTTGAAATGGAACTTGATCTCAGTGGGACAGTTGGCCGATACCGGATTTGTGATGACCTTCACTAGTGATTCTTAAAAGATCATAAAAGGTGTCTTAGTGATATCTCAAGGCAAGAAGGAAGTTACTTTGTATGTGACTTTAGGATCGTATATTTCACTCGCTGTCACATCAACTGGAGTGAATGTGCAGTTATGGCATCAGAGGTTGGGACATGAGTGAGAAAGGGATGAAAGTGTTACTATCAAAAGAGAAACTATCAGGGCTGAAGTCTATTGACTTGGAATTCTACGAGGACTGCGTATATGGCAAGCAAAAGAGGGTAAAGACAGGACGCGCTCTAAAGACACATCTGTTGGAGCTTGTACACACCGATGTGTACGGACCGGCACAGGTATTACCTCTTGGTGGCTTACATTAATTTATTTTCTTCATTGATGATGTTAGTAGAAAACTGTGTGTTTATTTCTTAAAGCATAAATCTGATGTATTTAAGAAGTGGAAAGTAATGGTAGAAAACGAGACAGATAAAATAGTAAAATGTCTCATATCTGATAATGGGGGAGAGTACTGTGATAAGAAGTTTGAGGAGTATTTTGCAGGAAATGGAATCAAACATTAGAAAATAATTCTAGGGACACTGCAACAGAATGGTGTGGCAGAGCGCATTAACAAGACCATCATTGAGCGCGCCAGGAGCATGAGGTTACATGTAGGATTGCCGCAGATTTGGGCAGATGCTGTAAATACTGCCACATATCTCATCAATAGAAGTCCCTCAGCACCATTGGATGGTGGGCTACCAGAAGAAGCGTGGACTGGGAAAGAAGTGAACTTTGCACATTTCAGAGTGCTCGGTTGCACTTCATATGTTTACATTGATGCAGAGCATAGAAATAAGCTGGATGCGAAGTCCAGGAGGTGCACGTTTATAGGCTACGGGCAGTATGATTTTGGCTACAGGTTTTGGGATACAGAAAATAGAAAATTATCTGAAGCAAAGACATAGTCTTCAATTGAAAAGTGATGTATAAGGACAATGTGTAACAAAACAAGACTGATGAGAAAGAATTCGTATAGTTAGAAAAGTTACTGGACACAGGTGTTACAGTGCCATAGGATGATCATGCCAGGAGCATTATGAGGCAGAGCCACAGACACCGATTGTGAGGAGGTCTACTTGGGAGAGGAGACCCATGGTTTGATACTCACCCTCCTTACATTATCTATTGCTGACAGATAATGGTGAACTAGAGTGTTTTGAAGAGGCATTACAATCAGATATACGGGTTAAGTGAGAGCAGGCCATGGATGATGAGATGGACTTTCTTGAGTCTAATCATACATGGGAGTTAGTCAGTCTACCTAAGGGTAAGAAAACTCTTCATAACAAGTGGGTTTACAGACTGAAGGAGGAACACAATGATTCAAAACGGTACAAGGCTAGATTGGTTGTGAAAGGTTTTCAACAAAAGGTAGGTATTTATTTCACTGAAATAATTTCACCGGTAGTGAAAATGTCTACGATTCACATGATTTTGAGTATAGTGGCTAAGAGGACTTACATCTAGAACAACTAGATATTAAGACAGCCTTTCTTCATGGGGGACCTTGAAGAAGAGATATATATGCATTAGTCGATAGGATACATGGCATCAGGAAAAGAGAATAAAGTGTGTAGACTGAAGAAGAGTCTATATGGCATGAAGCAGGCCCCGAGGCAGTGGTAGAAGAAGTTCAACAGTTTCATGTCGGGAAGCGGTTATACGAGATGTCATACAGACTACTGTTGCTATTTGAAGAAGTTTGATATGTCGTACATCATCCTTCTTCTGTACATTGATGATATGCTTGTGGCCGGTTCAAGCATGAAGGACATCTCAGATATCAAAAGACAATTGTCTACAGAATTTGCCATGAAGGATTTAGGAGCTGCAAAATAAATCCTAGGCATGAGGATAAAGCGTGACAGGAAAAATAAGAAACTGGTTTTGTCACAGGCAGAATACATAGCAAGGTACTTGATCAATTCAATATGGGAGGTGCTAAGCTGGTTAACACTCCATTAGGCAACCACTTCAAGCTTTCTAAGGAACAAGGTGCAAAGACGCATGAGGAACAGGACTACATGGTTAAAGTCCCATACGCGTTAGCTATTGGGAGTCTCATGTATCTTATGGTGAGTACGAGGCCAGACATTGCTCAAGTAGTGGGAGTTGTTAGCAGGTTCATGAACAACCCCGGGAAGGAACATTGGAAAGCTGTGAAGTGGATCCTCAGATACCTAGTAAGTATTGTGGATATAGGGCTGTACTATGGTGGATCAAAAATCAAGCTACAAGGCTACGTAGATTCAAATTTAACAGGAAATATCGACAACAGAAGAAGCACTACAGGTTATGTCTTTACTCTTGGAAGTGCTGCAGTCAGTTGGGTCTCTCAGTTACAGAAGATAGTATCTATCAGTACAACGGATGCAGAATATGTTGCAGCTACAGAAGCGTGCATGAAGATAATGTGGATGCAAGGTTTCATGGAAGAGTAGGGTAAGAAGCAAGCAGATTGCAAGCTGTAAGTGATAGTTAGAGTGCAATACACTTGCCTAAGAATTTAGCCTTTCATTCAAGGACCAAGCATATTGACATCAGATATCACTTCATACGTTCGTTACTGGAAGATGGATCGATTGCTTCAGAGAAGATTCATACAAGTAAGAATCTTGCGGATATGCTGACCAAGGCGGTCATACGGGAGAAGCTGAAGCTCTGTTCAGCTTTGATTGGTCTTCAAGCTTGAAAATGGGGAGGTGGTACACTCCAGATGTAAAAGACAAAGGTTTATGGTAATATGTTTTCAAGTGGGAGATTGTTGAGATGTGGAGCCACATATGGACAGGGCTGCTCGACCAGTCAAATGCCCTACTCGGCCAGTCGAGTAGCCCACTCGACCAGTCGAGGACTGGCTCGACTCAAAGTCTAGCGAGTTATGTTTTTTGAGGTCCGAGGTGTCGACCGGTCAAGGCCCCTGCTCGACTAATCGAGGGTCCGCTCGACCAGTCGAGGTTACACAGATTCATTTCTGGATTTTGTACGGATTGCGGATTTTTAAGTCAGTTTTTGCAGAGGTGTGAAAGGGAAGTTGCCTAAACTATAAATACGGGTCCCTAGGGCTTTTTTAGGGTATTGAGAGTTATTCTAAAGTGTGGGCAAATGGTTTTCTCTATAAATCCAAAGGGAAAAGGTTAGTATATTGCTTATAATCTCATTTTCTTCATAGTGGAAGTTTGCACCCATAGTTTATTACCCTTGTTTGGGGTTTTTCCACGTATATCTTGTCTTGTGGTTTTGTTTGGAATGCTTTGATTCTATTTATAGTTTATATTTCTTTCTGTTTATCATTTGTGGGTGAGACCGGAGATTGGATCTCGGTTCACTGCGTTGTTGGCGTGCTGCGCAACAGGGCCCACAAAAGTTCCACATGTAAACACTTTTAGTTTTCTTCAATATCCACAGTGAAATTTCTGGACGTCTGAAATTTATGCAGGCCCATGATGATGTATTTCTTCGATCCACACCATTCAAACATTTTTCAGATCATTCTTGGATATGAACCGAAAACCAAGGCAGATCCAAAGCTCAAGTGGACCACATTACATGAAACAATAGGAATTGATGCATATTGAAAAGTTATTAGGGCCACCAAAGGCTCTGATTGAGCTCATATTTGTGTGTTACCTTCATATGGGTAACAATGACTTTATGAACAGGTTAAATGGTAAATAATTCTCACAGTTGGCCCTTAAGAAGGTTTCAATGATAATTTGTTCAATTCCATTACTTTCTGTGTTGTGGTCCCCTGAGCTTTGGATATACCTCATTTGTTTAGCTTGTGGTCTAAAATTATATGAAAAAACTAATGAACGGTATGAATCTAATACAAAAGTCATAGTGGAATTGGAGAAGTTTTACACATTAAAAGTTGTGTTGTGTAGCACCCAATCTATCGGGGAGAAAGAAATTCGGCCTATTTTGTGAGCTGGAGTCATTGGAAATGATGTGGACCAAAGACAAAGGAGTTGTTTTTTATACATTCATTTTAATAGAAAACCAACGACAAAGGGGTTTTTTTTAATATGTTTATTTAAGTGGAAAACTGTAGTTTTCAGTTAAGTTACTCTTTTAAGTTAGAATCTTGAAGGGTTTTTTGGTCCAGATGGCCTCGTATTGTGAAGTGGTCATGGTAGGGAGCAGAGATCGGGAGAGATAGGGAAATTTTGAGAGAGGAAGAGGAGAGGAAAAGGTTTTTTGGGGGCGGCTCTGTTTTGAGCGCACGCCCTTTTTTTGGCGTGGAGACGGACCAACACATGGACGGTCCTGTCAAGGGCTCCGTCGGGCCCACTATGATGTATTTTGTTTATCCATGCCGTCCATTCATTCTGATAATTAATTTTAGGATGTGATCCCCAAAAGGAGGTAGATTAAAGACCCAAGTGGACCACACCATAGGAAGAACATGTGATTTAATCTCCACTGTTTCCTACCATGTGGTCCACTTAAGCCTTCAATCTACCTGCCTTTTTGGGTTCGTGCCCTAAAATGATATTTCAAAACATTTGGATGGCTTAGATAGAACACATATATTGTGGTGGGCCCCATAGAACCCCCCCACACTATCGTCAATTTCTAATTGTCCAGGTTGGTGTAGAATTTATTAGTTGCGGATTAAACCCATGGTAAAATAGCTACGGTTTATATCCGTAGCAAAAAACTAACACAGTCCATAGCCTATGCTCAAATTTTTGGTAGTGAAACCTTTTTGGCCTCAGTTTTAAAAACTAAGGCTAAAGCCTTTAGCCATTAGGGTTGTAGCCTCGATTTGGGTAACAGAGGCAAAACTGAGGCCAAAGGCTATAAGCTCAGTTTTTAGCATTTTTAGCAATGGTTTTGAACTGAGGCCGAAGGCCTTTTTTGTTGTAGTGTATGGACCAAACTTAAGGTTTTGTAGTTTTAAAACCACTTTTTTATTTTTTAGAGGATGAAAATACCCTTTTGCCACAACTACCACTCATATGTAGGCTCTTATCTCGAAAAGATAGAGGTCCTTTTAAAAAGGGAAATGGCCCCCATAAAAACTAAAATTCGGCCCACCTCTTGGCCGATATAATCCATTCATTTTAATCAGACATTTGTGAACCCACAAAATGAATGTTTCAATTTTTTGTTTAAAAATGTCTTTAACCCACAACTATATTAATGTTATACATTAATTTTGAATCGTTTTCTTGGGTGTGGTCCATTTATAATCAGTTTTGACCTCAAACTTGGACTAAAGACATGAAACTAAAACACCTTACGTGTGGACGAGTTGGATTTGCTTCATAATGTTGGGGATTTGTGCTGTGGAATCACACAGATCTAGATCTAAGATAACAATTCAATAGTAACAAGTAATCACAGAAGAACACAAAGATTTAACGTGGAAAACCCTTGCGGGAAAAAATCACGGCACAAAGCAACAGAAATCCACTATGAAAAGAAATTACAAGAGAGATGACTTACCCGATTCGAACAACCTCGAATCTCACCCTTGCTACACCCTTTAATAACCCTAGAACCCTTTAGGAACCCTTGAAATTTTTTTAAAAAGCTTTAGAATACCTTAGAATGGCCCCAAGAACCCTTATTTATAGTTTAGGAAACTTCTCTTTTGCACCCTTGCGAAACCGCCTCAGATTTTCGCAATCCGCACAAGATCCGGACTATAATCTGTGTAACCTTTACTGGTCGAAGGATGGCTACGATTAGTCGAGCAACCCACTCGACCGGTCGTGCAATCCTCTCGACCGATCGAGCATCCTGGATACCAAAAAATTGAGCTCGCTGGACTTTGAGTCGAGCGGGCCATGACCGGTCGTGCAGCTCCCTCAACCGATCGAGCCTGACCCTCGACCAGTCGAGCAACCCAAAAAAAATAGATTTAAGGCATCTGTCTGATAACAATCTCCACCATGCCTTCAATCTTCAACCGTGTAGCTCCTTGACCTGTTTTCTTATCTCTTCATTGCATCATAGCTTCAATCAATGCTTCTCGTGCACACTCCGTCCTTCTTTTACGCCATCGTCAAGCCTAGAGAAGTTGCACAGAACTTGAACTTCTCCTTAAGAATGACCCTAGTGAGCATGTCTGCTGGATTCACGCTGGTATGAATTTTCTCCAGTATTACACCTCCTTCCTCAAGCACCTGTCGGATAAAGTGGTGAGGAACATCAATGTGTTTAGTACGTGAGTGATAAACAGAATTTTTAGCCAAATTGATAGCGCTCTCGCTATCATAGTTAATCGACACGGCCTCTTGCTGAAGTCCCAACTGATTTATCATGCCTCTGAGCCAAATACCTTCTTTAAATGCTTCCGTCACTGCCATATATTCTGCTTCCTTCATGAAAAGAGTCACCACGGACTGAAGCTTCGACATCCAACTGATTGCTCCACTCACTAATACAAATGAGAATCCTGAAGTAGACTTCTTGGAATCTATACGGCCTCCGTAGTCGGAATCCACATACCTTACCAACTTTGTCCTTATTTTCTCAAAAGTTAAGACGTAGTCTTTCGTACCTCGAATGTGTCGAAGTAGTCATTTCACCGCTTCCCAATGTTGCTTGCCGGGTTTGACATGTATCTGCTCACAACACCGACTGCCTATGAAATATCTGATTTGGTACAGACTATGGCATACATTAAACTGCCAACCGCATTCAAATAGGGCACATGAGACATAACCTGTTTTTCCTCATTGGAATTAGGACATTGTTCTGAGGAAAGCTTGAAGTGAGCCGTGTGGGGAACGCTTACTGGCTTTGCCTGATCCATCCCATATTTGATCAATACTTTTTCAAGGTATTCTGCTTGTGATAACCAAAGCCTACTCCTCTTCCCCATCTTTATGAATATATATGCCGAGAACCCTCTTTGCAGCCTCTAGATCTTTCATCTCGAATGTCCCTGATAACTGAGTCTTCAGTACATTGATTTCAGATATATCATGACAGGCGATCAACATATCATCAACATAGAGTACTAGGATGATGAATTTTCCATCACTCAGTGTCTTGTAATAGACACAGTGATCGTATTCACTCCGAGTAAATTTCTGATTCACCATGAAAGAATCAAATTTTTTATACCACTGCCTAGGCGATTGTTTCAGGCTGTACAACGACCTTATTAACCTGCAAACCTTTTTCTCTGCCCCTTTAACTTCATAGTCCTCTGGTTGCTTCATGTAGATCTGCTCTTCCAATTCCTGTGCAGAAATGTAGTCTTTACATCCATCTGTTCCAGCTCGAGATCGTATTGGGCAACCAGCGCCAACACGAATCTGATAGATACTTGCTTTACCACTGGTATGAATATCTCTATGAAGTTGATTCCTTCTCTTTGAGCATAACCCTTCACTACCAACCTTGTCTTGTATCTATCCTGTTTCCTTTTGAAGAACCACTTGTATCCGATCACTTTTTGGCCCATAAGAAGCTCCACCAGCTCCCATTTGTGATTTTTGTGTAACGAGTCCATCTCATCGTTCATAGCCACCTTCCACTTTTCTGCATCAGGCTCATCAAGAGCCTCCTGAATAGTAGATGGTTCCCCCTCATCTGTAATGAGGGCATATGCAATATTAGAGTCGTCCCTGTATCTTGCCAGTAATCTGCGATTACGCAGTGAGTTCCTTCTAAAAGGTGGTTGCTCCACCTGATCCTTAACCTCCGTCTTCGCATCTATCTCTGCCTGAGTATCATCTGTGTCAATTTGGATATCTGCGATCACCCTTTCTTGTTCCTCTTGCTCCTCTTGATCATTTTTATGAAAATTGAGCTTTCATCGAATTTGACGTCTCGGCTAGTGATGACCTTATGTGTGACCTTGTTGAATAACCTGTAACCCTTCACACCAATGCCATAGCCAACAAAGATATACTTTTTGGCTCTATGGTCTATCTTATCTCTCTCAACTGACGGTACATGAGAGTAAGCCTCACAACCAAATATGCGTAGATCTGAGTAGTTGATTTTCTGACCACTCCATACTTCTTTTGGAATTTTACATTCAATTTTCATTGAAGGAGACTGATTCACCAAATAATAAGCCATGTTAACCGCCATAGTTCATAAGTCCTTATCCAACCCAACATTACTTAACATGTATCTGGCCCTCTCCAAGAGAGTCCGATTTATTCGCTCAGCCATACTGTTTTGATCAGGGGTATGACGCACTATATTATGTTTGATGATCCCTTCATTCTTGCAATAATCATTAAACTCAGTGGAAGTAAATTCTCCACCATTGTCAGTCCTTAAAACCTTTATTTTTCGCCCTGACTGTTTTTTCACCATTGCCTTCCATTGCTTGAATATGGTGAAAACTTTGGATTTACGTTTCATGAAGTAAACCCAAACTTTCCTGGAGTAGTCGTCAATGAATGAAACAAACCATGACAACCCTCCAATGGAAACTTCTGGTGATGGCCCCCATACGTCAGAGTGCACATAATCAAGCACTCCCTTACAAACATATTTTTTAGATTTAAAAGACAGTATAGATTGTTTACCATATATACAATGCTCGCATATATCTAAATCAGAATTTTTAAAAGCTGGAATCAAACATCGATTAGAAAGTACCTTCATGCCTCGTTCGCTCATTTGGCCCAGACGAGCATGCCACATACGTAGAGACGTGAAATCTGCAATAGCTTCAGCAGGCTCCAAATCAACTTATAAAGGTTTTCATGCCTCTACGCTCTCATAACCATGAGTGCCCCTTTTAAAACTTTAAGGACACCATCAATACTGGTGAACTTGTACCCTATAGCCTCGAGTACATCGAGAGAAATCAGACTTTTCTTCATATCAGGAATGTGCCTAACGTCAGTCAAGGTACGCTCTATCTCATTAAACATCTTGATGCTCACCGCGTTAATAGCCACAATATTACAGGCATTGTCATTGCCCATAAAAACCTGTCCACCATCGCATTCCTTGTAACTGGCAAACCAACTCCGATGAGGAGTCATGTGATATGACCCTCCTGTGTCTAAGATCCACTCATCTGCATGATTGTCATGAACATGTCTGATCATGGACATAGACAAAACTTCACCACCACTTGTCTCTTCATCAGTTGTAACAACATTGGCCTCCTAGGAAGAATCCGCTGAATTTTCTTTCTTCACTTTAGGATTTCTACAATCCTTCTTCATGTGTCCAGATAACTCATAGTTCCAACACTTTAATTTTCCTTTGCCCTTGCCCTTGGATTTGGATCTAGGTCTTAAGGATCCTGTACCTCGCTCAGAATCTCTGCCCCTCGTAATCAGTGCATCGGAAGATGCCCCCATGTTGCCGTTTAGATTTCTCATAGCTTTCCCTTGAAGTGTTGAGATAACAGTATCAACACTTAGAGTTTTATTTACGATGCACATCGTGTTCCTGAAAGACTCATATGATGCAGGAAGAGAATTCAACAATATACATGCCTGTTCCTCATCTTTGACCACTTCCTCCATATCCAGCAATTTGCACATCAATTTATTAAAGTTGCTGATATGGGCTTCTAGATCTCCACCCTCTACTATCTTGAAGGTATAACACTGTAGCTTAAAGTGTAGGTGATTTTTAGAAGACTTCTTTGCATAAATATTCTCTAACTCCGCCCACAAACTAGCCGCAGTTTTCTCCCTCAAAATATTATAGAGAACCTCATCCATGAGACATAAATGGATAGAGGCTAAAGCATTACTATCAAGGTTTTCCCATTCATCATCTTTCATGGTAGATTTTCGCTCCTCAAGAGCCTTAATCTCACCTTGCTTGGTTAATAGATTAATCATCTTAATCTTCCATAACTCAAAATTATTTTTGCACAAGTACTTCTCAATATCAAACTTGCCATTTCCCATTATTACTAATCATGCAGATTCAGATCTACGCCCCAACGATTGCTTTGATTCAACTTGTTGGGGATTTGTGCTGTGGAATCACATAGATCTAGATCTAGGATAGCAATTCAATAGTAACAAGCAATCACAGAAGAACACAAAGATTTAACGTGGAAAAACCTTGTGGGAAAAAACCATGGCACAAAGTGAGAGAAATTCACTATGAAAAGAAATTACAAGAGAGATGACTTACTCGATTCGAACAACCTCGAATCTCACCCTTACTACACCCTTTGATAACCCTAGAACCCTTTAGAAAGCCTTAGAAAACTTTTAGAAAGCCTTAGAATACCTTCGAATGGCCATAGGGACCCCTATTTATAGTTTAGGAAACTTCCCTTTCGCACCCTTACGAAACCGCCTTAGATTTCCACAATCCGCATAAGATTCGGACTCTAATCTGTGTAACCTCGAATGGTCGAAGGATGGCCACGACTGGTCAAGCAACCCGCTCGACCGGTCGTACAATCCCCTCGACCGGTTGAGCATCCTAGACATCAAAAAACTTAGCTCGCTGGACTTTGAGTCGAGCGGGCCACGACCGGTCGAGCAACCCAAAAAAAAAAAAAAAAAAAACAGATTTAAGGCATCTCTCTGACAACACATAATAACATAATAGGCTCCTCATAAGATGTAGATATGTTCAAAACGTGGGGCCTTGCCACACGAGGCCATTTTTCCGTTTTTTTTTTTTCCTTCCTTGATTTTTTCATGAGAGGGGAGGAGGATGTAAAAGGGAGGATTGTATTTTTTTTATTCCCTTCATTCTTCCTTCCTTTGTTTCCTTATAGTTATTTTTTGGAATTTTTTTTATTGAATATGAATGGTGGGAGTTTGTGAAGTGAGGGGGGTACGAAAGAATATTATAATGATGAACTTTAATAATAGAAGGATGTTGTAATGAATGAGTTTTGTAATAGAAGAATGTTGAGATGGAAGTTTGGAAGTATGTTATAATGGATGAATTTTGTATTGTACATCATTGATATTTACTAGGGATTGCACATATTCACTATGGATCGTCGATATTTTTTTACTATGGATCGCTGATATTCGATGCAAATTATTGATATTTACTATGGACCACTGTATTAAGAGTGGACCAAAGATATTCACTGTGGACCACTAATATTAAGAGTGGACCATTCATATTTACTGTGGACCATTGATATTTCCAGTGTGGATCACATATATTCCCTATAGATCCCACGAAAACAACCATAATTCCCTTGTTACATGTTTGATTTATGTGATCTTATGCTCGTTGAAAATGTAATATAATGAACTTTCAAATTTCTTTAGAATAATCTCATTTGAAAATCATTTGATTACCCAAAAGTGGGCCCAAAGTTCAGCATTCATCGTGAATTGATGATGGGCCATCGATCTAACGAAAATGGACATAACCCTCGTTACATGTCTGATTTGGGTGATCTTGTACTCATTGAAAATGTAATTTAATAAAATTTATAATGGATTTAGAATAATCTCATTTTAATACCATATGATTGTCTAAAAGTGGGCCCAATTTTTTTCATCATTCACTGTGGATGGCTGATGTTTACTATGGGACATCGATTTAACGAAAACGGCCATAACTTCCTTATTACATGTCCGATTTGGATAATCTTATTTTTATTAAAAAATAAATTTGATGATATTTTATATAGATTTAGAATTATCTTATTTTTTTAATTATTTTTTTCATTAATCACAAAAGATTTACATCTCTTCGGGTGGGGCCCAACAAAAGGGGTGGGCCACACCTATCATGTGCAACGAACAGTAGCTAGAACTAAGGAAATGAAACACTCCAAGGGTCCAAACAAAAAAGGACCCCTAAGCACCCCCAAGGGAGGAAGGAAAACTTGAGTCCACAAACATGAGCCTTCAACCAGAAACTGTGGGAAGAGAGCTACCTCCGAAATCTCTTCCTGGCCGCCCCTAACCCCACTCTTTCAAGGAACAGGAGGCCCCTAACCGCCTGAGGGAGGTTGGCTAGGGAAGAAAACAAGGTCGAACCTTGATTTTTGCTACCCAAATTGGCCATCCCATCCGTCGGCCCATTGCCTTATCTACAAACATGAATAAACTTTAATGGTAGTTACAACTAAGACTTCGGATTCTATTAAGCCAATACCTCCATTTCCACCTCGGTTGAACGATGCCCGACAAGAAGTGCACCACCAGAAGTGAGTCTGATTCAACAATGATATTCTTTAAGCCGTGCTGGAGGCAGTGAACAAGGCCATCATGGATGGCACGTAGCTCAGCCCTAGTGTTTGAAGCAATGCCATATCCTGTGGAAAATGTAAAGTGGAGTTCCCCCTTGTCACCCCTGTATATTCCCCCTCCTTTAGCCACCCTCGGGTTACCTCTAGATGACCCATCCACGTTGAGCTTCACCCAACCAAACGGCGGCTTCCTCCAACACACCACCTGAGAGAACACCTCCTGATGGGGTTGCACATCAATCCCTATGGAAAGCAAGGCCCTGCTATGCCTATCAGCGTGAGAAGAAGGGGCGCGCCACCTATTAACAATACACCTCAACCATCCAGATATGTGTGAGAGAAAGATTCCCGAACTCACCAAGGAACTATCAAACCTAGAAGCGTTCCTCGTCTTCCATAGCTCCCATAGAATGAAACTAGGGATCAGGTTCTTGAAAGGGGCAAAAGGTCCATGAGCAGGACGGGAGTCCCACCAGAGTGTGAGCCGCTCAATCACCATTTGAATACCATTTGTTTGTCCATAAGTAGGTCCAAAATTCATCATTCACTATGGATTGTAAAAGACCTTTGAGTCTACTTTTTAGGCAGTCAAATGGTATCCAAATAATATGATTCTAATGTCATTGAAAATTTTATCAATTACCTTTCCAACAAGTATAAGATTACCTAAATTAAATTTATAATGGGAGAGTTATTGCCGTTTTTATTAAATTGATAGCCCATATTGAATATCAGTGATCCATAGTGAATGATAAAAACTTTAGACTCAATTTTGGCTAAGAAAATTGTATCCAAATGAGATGATTCTAAATCTATTTGAAAATCTATCAAATTATCTTTCCAATAAGTATAAAATCACCCAAATCCGACATATAACGAGAAAGTGATCATGGGATCGGTGATCCATAAGTAAATATCCGCGATCCACAGTGGAAATATCACGATGCACAATGAATATCAGCAGTCCACTCTTAATATAGGTGGTCCACAGTGAATATCAGCGGTCCACTCTCAATATCGATAGTCCATAGTGAATACCATTGATCTACATTAAATATCGATGATCTACAGTAAAAATATCGATAATCCATAATGAATATGGGTGATCCACAATAAATATCGATGATCCACCATTCAACATTCATCCACTACAACATACTTTCATTTCAACATTCTTCTAGTACAATAGTTTTCCATTACAACATTCATCCATTCCAAACGTCGAATAAAGTAGGTTGGTGGATGAGATATAAGACTAATGGCTGTATCTGACGGAAACTGAGCTCGTTGCGTTGAATGGATAAATTGTTTATATGATTGGCTGTTGGGAGATTTAGTTTTCTTATTATCATTATTGATGTTTAGATTTCATTTGGAGGTATTTATGATCATGATTATATTGAACGGTATTTGATATTGCAGTTGAATAAAGTCCCACATGGGTGGATGTAGTTGAATTTTAGATTTAATTATGCAGTCGTGAATGCGATGGACAAAAGCATGCAATTGTGTGAATGTATAGATCCTAATTCGGTGTGAACTCATAATACATTAAATTACACTTCAAACAAATATATAATGAGTGAAATTATGTACACTTGGTGTACCAGTCATGGACTGTAACTTAGGTCTGAGGGTGCACACTCTATATTTGAATTGCAGGACGTGAAATGGGGCATTGTCTTTTAATTTATGAATCGAGTTTTATAAAGCATTTATAAGATTTAGCAACCAAGTTTTAAGTTTGAGCAACAAAGTTTCACATGGTGTGCTCCTACCTATCTTTTTTTTAAAAAAAAAAAAAGAAAAAAAAAAAAACATGCAAATCCAAAACAAAGAAATGTTTATTGGTGATTATTCCAAATCAGACTCAACCTCGTCGAATGATCCTAAACAACTACTATAGGACTCCTCACTGTGTGCTTCTTCCCATCATCAGCCCAAGTAAGAAATCCATACGAAACTTCCTTTCCCCTCTTTGGACTGTTCCTCACAGTCAAAGTAAAGCTTAGCTTCTCGTACTTCTTTTGAAACACAAGTGTATCGGGCTGGACGCTAACAAACAGCCCTTTTGTCGGGACCGTCAACTCAGCCTTGTAAGTTGATGCACCGTCTCCGACATTGGTCACCGTCCTTTGAAAGTTTTGGGTCTGTGAAGAACTGTTACCGAACAAAGCAATGAACGATGGGTAATTGAGATCGGATGATGGTTTCGAGCATTGGTAAGGAGTCCTAGTGATTGCTGAGATCTGCTCAGCTGTGTAATTCATTGTGCAAAGGAGATTAATGTAGTCTTGCGCATCCACGTCGTAGACAAGACCAGGGTCCAGCGCCTTGTTAGGGTCAATGTGGCCAGACCCCATGTCGAGCGGAGTGGCTGGTTTGTAATCATTCCCACTGTCTAAGATTGGATTGTAAGTGTTATCATAAGGATTTGCCGTTGTCATCATGGCCGATCGGATTGCAGCTGGACTCCAATCAGGGTGGGCCCCCTTCAACAACGCAGCCACTCCAGATGCATGTGGACAAGCCATGGATGTCCCGGAGATGATGTTGAAGTCGCTTGACAAAATCAATCGGGACCCAATACGAGCCACTGGTGCATTCGGTATCCAAGCTGCCAACACTCTTGAACCAGGGGCGAGGATATCCGGCTTCAATATACCAGGATAACTCCATGAAGGACCTCTAGAAGTATATGCAGCAACGAATGGCGCAGGCTTCGTCCCAACAATGGTCTGTTGGAATTTCAATGATACCGTCGGATTATCGTCATTCTCCACATAGGATATGAGTTTCTTGCCATCGGTCGGGTTAATTACAACTCCTGGGAATGAAAAAGATGCGAATTCGAGGTCATCTTGGTCAGATATGAATATCGCTCCGGTGAGGTTTGAATCAGAAACCGAATACATTTGTTCGAAGACTGAGCTGGTGTTTTCACACACAACAATGGATCCTTTGGCCTGTGACAACAATGAGGACGAATTGCATGCTTTGAAGGTCTCATTGTAGATCAATGGCATATCCACTAGCCATGCATTGGCGGGAAAAAGAGTTCGACCCATGATGGTTAACCCATTACCTAGAGTCAACGTCCCGACGAATTCCCTGTCAATACTGCCAGCCCCAACAGTCAATTGCCATGGAATTCCGTTGTGTAGGGTTCCAAGGGATGGACCGTCGTTGCCTGCCGAAGATGAGACTAGTATACCCTTCTCCATGGCTGCGAATGACCCAATGGCGACAGGATCTTCATACATGGGGGTCTCATTAATGCCCATCGAGATTGATATCACGTCCACTCCGTCCGCGATCGCTTGGTCCATTCCTGCGAGGATGTCCGACAAGTAGCCTCCTTCATCCCAGAGGACCTTATACATGGCCACCCTAGCATAAGGAGCAACACCAGAAGCGGTTCCCTTGGCATAACCAAAATATGATACACCTGGAATGTAGTTCCCAGTGGCCGTTGATGATGTGTGGGTCCCATGCCCTTGTGTGTCTCTCGTCGAGTTCATCGAGATGTTTAGACCAGGGTGGTTTGCCACCAAGCCCTTGTTGAAGTAGCGTGCGCCGATGAGCTTGCGGTTGCACATGGAAGTATTGAAGGCTTCTCCTGGCGCGCATTCTCCCTTCCACTTTTCTGGAATTTTGGTCATTCCCAAATCTTTGAAGCTATCGCTTTCTGGCCAGACACCAGTGTCGATCACACCAACAATCACATCTTCGCCGTAATTAGATTCAGGCCATAGTCCGGTGTACGGATTGAGATTGAGGAATTTGTATGTGTGGGTTGTGTCCATTGTAACTGTTGAGTCTTTGTAAGCAGAGATGAAGCCTGGCGATTGCCTGAGTGCTTGTAATTCCTCGCGAGAGAGGACGGCGCTGAAACCATGGATGGCATTATCATATACGTAAACAAGCCTCTCTTCATGATCCCCTGCAGTGGTGGGACTCAGAGATTTGATGGTGGCCGAATACCAATGGTGGTGATTGGCATATGCTTTGGGCATGGCTGATTTGTCCATGTGGACAATATAGGTGGACCGAGCGGCTAGTGCCGATGGCACAAGATGGACGGTGAAGAAGAGAAGAAGCCATGCATGGAAAAGAGAGTTGGAAGGAGTCGCCATGGAAGCTGCATGGGAAACCAAGAGGCCGTGCACATACTTATAGTGAATGAAACGGCTACTTGGGCGAATTGGATCTTGATGATTACCATCTCCAAGGTCGGCACCATAGCGCATGTGCGAAAGATCGATGTCATTATTCAGGTCAACCCCACCATGTCTGTTTCGTACGGTGGAAATTAAGTTGGTCTAGTCATCCGGTGGCCCACATTTTATTTATTTTTTGTTTTTTCAGTAAGGTGGGAGAACACCACCTGAAACTGTATGGATGAAATGGATTGCTAGAAAGATTCAGAGAAATTGTCTACATTTGACATGCATGTGGCCCCCACCATATGACTGGACGCCCCATTTTTGTGCTATTTCACACATACGGTGGGGATCACAGGATGCACAGACTCGATTTTCACATTCGCACGTGTCGTTAGTGTGGTACCTATATCCTAATCTCGCGAGTATCCATTGGACGCTTCTATAATTTCGTTTTCCTTGTAGCTGTCAAATGGCTGGCCTTTTCACATCGTCGAGGTTTACAAAGGGGGGCAGTTTTTTATACGTTCATTTCAGTAGAAAGACTCTCTTAAGTAACGATCTTTGGATGGAAATAAACGATGCTGACCGACAGCACGCAACGGCCTCGGTCTTCTGCAAGCTAACCAAGCAAAATGCATGTATAAACATACGTAGATGAGCGAGCTCTATGATGCTCTTGTAGTGTGTAGTGCATTATAATCACACATCATTCCACCGTACAGGTGCCATATGCACGCATTATCAAAATCCACGTCTGTCAGATGATCACAATTTCAATCCGATTGAAACTGTGCGAGTGGAGTCCACGTGTTCGCGATTTGGACAGTTTACTATGGATGGATTTGTTTCTAAAAAACCATCTGATGGTATAGTCCTAATCTTTTTGATCCGTTGGCTACAAACTCACGTTGAATGAAAGAAAGAGGAAAAAAAAAAGATTTTCGGTTGGAAGAAAAGTTACTGCAACGTGTGAAGAGTTTACGGTCATAGACGACAATTCATTTTTGAACATGATATCTACAACTAATTAATGGAACATCTTTAAGATCACACTGATAAAGCACTATTAACCATTGAAGTGATGTCTAGGAAATGGATGGTTTAAAATAGCGAAAACGCTAGCAGGACCACTTGCCCGTTAGTGGGTGCATGACTATTGGCCGACATTGATGGAGGAAATCGGACTGTGTACTTAGTAACTCAGTAGGCTTTTATGGTACTGAGTGTTGGGACCACCATGAATGTATGTTGTTTATCCATTCCATCCATCTGTTTTTTCATCTCATTTTAGGGGTTGAACCCAAAATTGAAGCATATCCAAAGCTCAAGTGGACAACACCATAGGAAACAGTGGGAATAATGATTTCCACATTTGAAACCTTCCTAGCGTCCACTGTGATGTTTATTTGTCATCCAACATGTTCATAAGATCACACAGAAATGGATGAAGGGAAATCAAAAATATCATCTTGATCCAAAACTCCTGTGGCTCCCATGATTTTTTCAATGGTAGATGTTCAATTCACACTGTTTCCTGTAGTGTGGTTCACATGAGATTTGGATATGCTTCATTTTTAGGGTCAAGCAATATAATTACCTGTAAAATGGATGGACGGAGTGGATTAAATACACGAATCATAGTTTTGCGCACACAGTTTACTCAGTACGCAATCTGCTACCTTGATGGAGGACTACATATGGATATTATCCACCCCGTCCATCAGGTTCGCCAACCTGTGTTCGGACTGGGCCTCGATAATCAGGCTCATTTAAAACTCAGGCAACTTATCAAACGGGGAACCGTTCATGAGATGGGATGTCTCACAAATCAAATCATTTAAATTGTGTGTGGGGTCCACCGCATTGAGTGTTCGCCATCGAATTCACTCATCTTATGTTCCACACTAGGAAGAATGGGTTCCCTGAAAATAAAGCCATTCGAAGATCCTTGTGGGCCACACCACATTTGGAGTGCTAACAATTATGTGGTCAAGATCAGATGGTTACAATCATCCTTGTCTCTCTTAGGATATGATACTCCACCAATTAGGTTGGCTATTTGGACAGTCTGGACTCTTGTACAACAATGAGATGTATACGATCGAGAGTCAAGCCTACGGGAGCGGATCAGATGTTACCCTGACGTGGCACATTTCGTTGGATCCCAGAAGCTGTCAATGGAGGGGAGTGGATTAGCTGTTGCCTGAGTAACAGGTTAGTGGGTGTTACCCTAATCCAGTGGAGGCGGCTTTGATGTATATTTTATATATCAAAACCATCCATCTATTTTTCCATCTCATTTTAGCCTGGATCACAAACCTTAAGAAAATCCAAATCTTAGGTGTTCTATATCAATAGCAGTGATGAATGACAATTAAATACTTTTTGTGGGCTACAAGAGTTTTCGATCATGCTTACTTTTTTTTATTTTATCTTCATCCAGATCTTCTTGACATTATCAAGAGGTTGGATTGAAAATAAACATTACGAAAACTTTATAACGGGCCTTTTGAAAATTTTAACGGTGAAGTACTCAATCACCACTTTTTCCTTGATCTGCATAAATTCTGTAACCTACTACGATGGGCGGGAGAAACGGATGAACGACATGGATATACAACAAATCATCAAAGTGGGTCCTACGGTGAGTGTATCACCCACTAATATGTTACCAACTTTCACGGGTAAGTATATACACAGCGAATCCGGCCGGAACATACATCGTCCTTCTCTAACAGTTGTCTGCAGCGAATGGAATGGTGCCACGTTAGTGTTATCCAGGTACCCAGGTAACACTTAATTCACTCCCCAAGCCAATAGTTTTTAAAATGATGGTGCTCGCATCTTAACCCAGGCTGAACAGCCACGATCGTTTTATCTTTAAGACTTTCAGGGCATGGTCCATCCATCATGCGGCTTTTGAATTCAAAGAAAATGTTTGGAAAAAACTCATATCTTTCATTCATATTCATCCCTTATGGGTGAAGTGATTGGATCATTATAGACATGCCCCATGCGGAGGCCTAAATTCTGACCCACCCAGGTGGTCTGGATCCACTTTGGATCATTATAAGATTAATCAGGTGAACCCCACTGCATCTATGACGTAAGATGGAAACTAAGTTGGTCTGGTAATCTTGTTTGGATGGATAAAAAGATGCAGAGCAATGGTTCACATTCTACATCCGTGTGGTCCCCACTTGATGATTGGATGTTGGAAAAATGTGTTGGAAATACCAAAAAATAAAATAATGTTAATTATTTTCGTTTCACTAGGCTGAATCACATAAAATATACATTGTCCTTAAAGCGTGATTCACCCCCTTATCAATTGTTGATGGGTTATAGGCAAATTGCTTCCAAGATAAGACAAGCCTATCTGGATCCTGTGTGCAACAATCACAAAGGGTCCACTTAGAAACAATTTAACGCAACAGATCTTTTGGCAGCCTTAAACAAAGGACGTATTTACAGTATTCTATGATGGAGTTCTTATTGGAGGATTTGATGGATGAGGAGAGATGTGGATGAGGCTACTACAATCACATTGCTCGTGCTCGAGTGCATGCGCGTGCGTGCGTATGTGTGCTACGCACTAGAACACGCAACACGAGCATCTTAATTTCGAAATCTCTAAGTAAGAATGCTATACACACCTCCACATATAAACTACAAATTTTCTCTTTTCATTTCCGATGTAGGACAAAAGCACACACTACATTTTTTATTTGAAAATTTCCAAAAGGCATTTTGGGGGCAAAACGAAAATTCTGAAATTTTAAAATTTCTTTTTAATTTTTTTTTTTTCAAAAACTACAATTTTCAACATTAGATAGGCCTAGATTTTGTGCCATCTAACAAGTATGGTGGGGTTCACGTGATGAATGGCCTGGATTTTCACGAGTGGGGAGAGTGATACTTATACACTGCCTTTAAGAGTATCCATACCCAGCTCATACTTGTTTTTAGTTTCCTTTGTAGTTTTCAAATGGACTGTCATTTCACCTCTTTGTTGTCCCCCCTTCCCCCTAAGAGAAACACGGGTAGAAAAAAAATAGGGAAGTGGAAAAAAATAGGGGAGCAAAAATGCTGGCTTTGGTTTAAGGCTCTTGTAATGAACGATCCTTAATGTAAGTAAATGTTGACCAGCTGCAAGCAATGGTCTCCTGGTATCTCTCGTAATGAATGATCCTTAGGGATTTTGACTGTACTAGCATGCAATATGGTCAAAATCTCGAAAAGGAAGGGATGTTTCAAATATTCTTAAACTAGTCATTGACAAGTTTTGAAAATATTTTTGGAACAAATTATCCACATCCTTGGATTGGCAACTATATGGATTTTGAGTGGAGAAAAAGTTATATACTATCTAATCCCGAGAAAGTGACATCAACATGATTGGTTATTGGGCCTATTGGAACCTAGATCCAATTCATTTATTTTCTTTGCAACCTACTATTCATATGATAAGATGCTAATTATTGCTAACATGATCTTTGTGTGGCCCACAACACTTGATAACTTATAATTGTGTCCATTTGATACAAACTATTTTCTTATGGTGTGGTCAAAATGACAAGCAAATGTTGATCATGCTTCCAACCATGGTCTTGCATAAAATTTCGAAGTTAATGGATAAAGTGGATTCCACACATATGCGATGGTGGACTCCACAGATGGTGTATCACCGCCATTAGAAGTTTTCTTATGGTCTAGTCCATTTAAGAAGTTTTCGAGATTCAGAAGACAGGCGGATTGAGGCAAGCTAGGTAGAGGTGCTGGAAGGGCCTCAACCTGTTCCTCATGAGTTAGAGAAGCTAACATAGAGCAGCATCCTCTCTCCCAAGAGGGAGAAATCTTGCCTGGAGGGGAGAATACTCTAGGTCAGGGGATCAAAGGTGGTCGCATGATGAGAGGGAAGGGAAGAAATGCATCAAGCAGGAAAGTGGCTAGGCTGATTGAGGAAGGAGAATGGTTTTGCAGGCTTCGTCGTCTGAAGAGAAGAGCCGTAAATTCCTGGTGCATTACGGATGGATAGCGCCCTTATTTGGAATGCTCGTGGAGTAGGTAACAGGCATACAATCAGGACCTTGAAGAATCTTATCAGGAAATTCAATCCGCTGCTTGTTGCGATCCTAGAGCCAATGGCTAGAGAGGAAAGGAGGGTAACCATTGGGCTGAAGCTGGATTTTCATTCCTCTTGCTCCAACGGCGATGTTGGGGGGTAAATTTTGGGTTTTCTATCATAACAATATTCATGTGGCTGTGGCTTTTAGCTCAAGCCAATTGCTTTCCTTAAACATCTCATTGCAGAATTGCAAGGTCCCAGTATTGCTCTCCATTGTCTATGTCAGGTGCTCATACATTCTTCGTAGACAGTTGTGGATGGAGCTAGAGAATAACAGTAGAGGCATGTCGGTTTCGCGGGTTGTGGGAGGTGATTTCAATGCAGTTACTGACTCCAGTGAAAGGGAGGGGCCAGCACGGCAGGTAGAGAGTATGAATGAATTTGTTGCTGCAGTCCAAAATGCAGGCCTACTGGATGCAGGATTTAAGGGTAATAAATTTACATGGAGCAACAATCAGATTGGGAATGACCGAATATGGGCCAGGTTGGATAGAGTCCTCATCAATGACAGGTGGGTGGCTGCCTTCCCGACCTTCCGCGTCAAGCATTTGGCCCGCGTGAATTCCGATCACGTGCCTCTTCTCCTGTCCATCCCCAAGCAGAATCAGCCAGCCATCAGGCCCTTCCATTTTCTGTGCATGTGGACGCTCCATGACTCGTTTCACATGCTAATTAAGAAAGCCTGGGAAGGAACATGCTCCCACCAGCCCACGATTAACGTTCAACTCAAATTGAAGAAGGCCAAGCAACTTTTAAAAGTCTAGAACAAAGAGGTGTTTGGTAATGTTTTCTTGCAGGTTCAAGAAGCTGAGGAAGAGCTAGTCTAGGTGGAAAAAAGGATGCAGGACACTAGGTCAGAAGAGATTTACCAAGAGAGTTTGACAGCCAAGAGAAAGTTGGCCCAGTTAGAACTCATGGAAGAGGTCTTTTGGAAGTAGAAGGCCAAAAATTCTTGACTGAATGAAGGAGATAGAAAAACCAAGCATTTCCATGCGTCAGCCAGTGAGAGAGCAAGGAGGGCCATGATCACATCAATCAAGGATGAAAGCGGGAACACGATCTCTAACAGGGATTAAATCAAAGCAGTTGCTATCCACTTCTTTGAACAACTTTTTCAGGCGGACGCTACCCAGCTGCATAGTGATTTCCTGCAACCTCTTCCTAGCATCCTTACGGCCCAAGACAATGAAGATCTCTTAGAGCTGCCATCCATCAAGGAAACCTAAGAGGCAGCTTTCACCATCTTGAAGGACGGGGCCCCAGGCCCTGATGGATTCTCGTCCTCTTTCTTTATTGAATGCTGGATCATAGTAGGGGAGGACATCCATAAGGCTGCATGCTCATTATTTACTGCGGTACACTGCCTAGAGCCTTCACTGCTTCGCTCATTTGTCTTATTCCAAAAAGCCCGGCTACCTCATCTTTTGCTGATTACCGTCCAATTAGCCTGTGCAATGTTGTGTACAAGATCTTCGCTAAAATTTTTGCGAACAGGTTGTAAAGTGCTCCCCAAGCTGATCTCCATGGAGCAAGGGGCATTTGTGCAAGGTAGATCTATCATTGAAAATATCACTATCGCACTGGAGGCGATGAGAAACATTAACAGGAAAATCAGAGGAGGAAACATTATCCTAAAGCTGGACCCAGAGAAAGCCTATGACAGGGTGGACTGGAACGTGCTAAAGCAGGTTTTGGCTCGTTTTAGTTTCAGCGAAAGGTGGATCTCGATAATGGAAGCATGTTAGGGCAATAACTAGTTTTCGGTTCTCATTAATGGGGAGGCGGCGGGTTTCTTCAAATCATCCAAGGGGCTGCGTTAAGGGGATCCCCTCTCGCCTGGGCTTTTCTTCCTAGTAGCGGAAATCTTCTCTATGAATTTCAAACGGTTAGTGGACAGAGGGTGGTGTAAGCCTTTTAAAGTCCAGAGGGGCTGCCCCACTATTTCTCATATGTTATTCGCAGACGACACCCTGTTGTTTGTGAATGGAAGCAAGGAGTCGCTGCTCTTAGGCAAGTCTTTTTTTCTCATCCTTTAAAGAAGCTTCAGGCAAAAGAGTAAACAACAACAAAAGTTGCTTCATATGCTCCAACAAAGTGCCAACAGGTAAAACCAAGAACATGGAGAGAACGTTAGGCTTCTCAAAAGCTCGCACGGACGTCCAATACCTGGGAGTTCCACTTTTCAGAGGTAAAATATCCTCAGCTACTTTTCAACCTCTCATGGATAGAATAAGAAGCAAAATCAGTGGATGGAATGCAAGGTTCTTGTCCCAAGCAGGTAGGCTAATTCTCATTAAACATGTGCTGGGAAGTATGCCCAGTCGCATCATGGCAGCCACGTGTATTCCTTCTTAAGTGATGGCAAACTTGGATCGCTGTTTTGCTCAGTTTTTTTTGGGGATGGACTGAAGAGAAAAGGAAACTCCATTGGGTAGCATGGAACAAGATTACCAGGCCAATTGAGGAGGGTGGCCTTGGGGTGAGAAAATTGAAAGAAATGGTGTTGGCACTATGTATGAAGTTGGTATGGAATGTGAAATATGGTGACAAGGTAAGCACATGGGTGGCGCATATGAGAGCTAAGCATAGATGTGACTTGGAGGTTGGGAGTGCAGCTCCCACTTCTACCTAGGCATTCCCCTACTAGAAAGATATCAGAGGATTTTTCCTAACGTTAGACAGTAACGTTCAGTGGCAGATTGGCGATGGCTGCATCAGTTTGTGGGACTGCAATTGGATGGGGCTGGGTCCCCTCAGGTAGTTAGCTTGTAGCCCTATCCCGAACATGCTGTCTTCCTTGCAGGTTAGAGAATTTTTAGGCCTAGCAGGCCCTCTCCCCCCTCGTCAGTCAGCACTTATCTGACCCAAGACACGCTCAACCACGTCTTTCATGGAGGTTTTGCCACATCTGAAGAAAGTTCTGCAGTTTTTTGGCCGCACGATCCAACGGATGCTTTCTCGATCAAGTCAGCCTGGAGGCTGATCAGAGGAGTGTCCTTGTCCAAGTGGTGGCACAGCTGGATCTGGAAGAGTAATCTCCCCCCTAAAATGTCTTTGTTTATGTGGAGATTGATTCAAGGAGCAACCGCAGTGGACAGCAGGGTGCAGTTTAAAGGAATCCAGCTGGCATCCAAGTGCTCCTGCTGCACCGATGAAAGCCTTTCTAGTCCACAGTAGGAGTCGGTCCAGCATCTTTTTCTCAATGGTCAAATGGCAGGTAAAATCTAGGCGCACTTTTCTGCTGAGTGTGGCATATCTCTGCTTCCCCAAACCTCATTACTCGATAAGATGATTCAATGGAAGGAAGCTGCTACCCCAGGTGCTGCGTTAGCCCATACAAGAATCATTCCTATCTATTGCGAACTTTGGACAACAAGAAATGGGACCAAGCAAGAGAACTGTCCCATGAGGGTGGCAATGTCCATTGCTCGCATTTACTAAATGGGCTAGAGCATGTTTAGGTGATCATCAAAGCTACGACAGAGATTTTGTGGGAAATGGGCCGTGCAATCCTCCCATGTCAAGGAGAGTCCGTTCAGTGCAGATTATCAAATGGATGAGGCCGGCTTTGGGCTAGGTAAAACTCAACGTCGACGACTCCTCTTACGGTTATCCAGGCCTCTCTGGGGGAGGTGGGATATGCAGGAAAGATAATGACAGTTTCAGTTTTGCATTTGCTTTTGGGTATGGGGTGGGGACGAATAATAGTGTGGAGCTTCGGGCCATTTTTTATGGGCTCATGATTTGTTTGGAAAGAGGGCACTTTAAGGTTGAAGTAGAAACAGACTTGAGGGTCGCGGCGGGCCTCCTCTCGGGGTCTTTCGAAACCTCTTGGCAATGGAAACCTTGGGTTTCTAGAATAAAAAACTTAGGTTGGTCAGTCTGCTTTGTAGTCTTAATTATCCAAAGAGAAGGAAATGGGCCGATTGATGGCATGGCGAGGGAGGGTAGCAAGGGACAGAAGACTATGATCTTTGATCAAATTAAGGATCTCCCGCTTTGTGTTCGAGGTCTACTGTTTCTAGACAAAGTGGGGTTAGGTGCCGTTAGAATGCACCATGTGAAGTTGTAAAGCTTTTGAGTCTTGTTCTTGGTGGTCGCCTGCTACCGGCTTTATGATAGGTGCCCCTGTTTTTTGTCCCAGGGGCACCCAAAATCCCTGTGCTGTATAGGTCGTTCTTAATGAAAGTTCCTCTTTTTGAAAAAAGAAATTCTTTGTTAGGCCTTCAAGAATATTTAGCCCTCTTAGCTGAGTTCCATTCAACATCAGTAAAGCCTCCTCTGCACAAGCTTTGTTAGCAAATTGAACAAACCCACAACGTTTTACCAAAGGAATTTTAACATGTATCAATTCCCCAAACTGGCTAAAAACTTGTCTCAAATGGTCATCAGTAACATTTGAATCTAGAGCGCCAACAAATATATATAGTTGTATTTTTTTTAAAAAAAAAGAAAGAAAGAAAAAGAAAAAGTTTTCGACAGTAGGAGTTCAATCACCATTGTTTCTTATGATGTAGTCCATTTAAGCCTTTGGTCTGCCTCCTTCAAGGGCTCCTATTCTAAATTGCTCTATTAATATAAATATACGACATGAAGGTTCGAAGTTGTCATGTTTTGAGGGTCGAGGTTGTCATGCATTAAGGGTTGAGGTTGTCATGTCTTAAGGGTTGATGTTGTCATGTGTTGAGGGTCGAGGTTGTCATGCATTAGTGTTCACTCCCCAAGTATAGGGTTGTGATGTAATAATAAACTCGGTGAGATTGAGGTCGAATCCCAAGGGATTGAAACTTGTACGTAATCTAAGACTAAGTAGAAGTAGACCTATACTAAGATGAAATCTATATCGATTAAATTTAAGGAATAATGTCGAAATATTTATCTAAAAATTAGAATTCAACGGTAGGAAACTAGGGATTCAGAGGATCCACTTGTAGAGATCAGGGAGATCTTATGCCTGCATCAAAAACTCAATTGGACTTAGAGCCTATCTTCATCCAGTTGAAGGGTGTAACCATGAAAATCAAGACTGAACTTCCTTTGATATAGTTTTTAAGAGATGAAAGGTATATGAATTAGAATGGATTTCATCACCAAACCATGCTCATGAGACAAAGTAAACAACAGAATTAAACTAATTACCAACCAATTAACAATGTATGAAGGTTAGGAAGGGTACCGTCATTCGACCATGCTTAGGAGACGATGGTGAACAATAAGGCTTCCTGACGTCATAAACATAAAAATGAAAAGAACATGCTCAAAGCTATTGAAGACCCATTTTAATTTTAGTCACAACAGACCATTAAAAACTAAACATATTTCCTTAATTAAACTAAAATCAACATCAGTTCAATCTAAACAAAAGGCACAAGCAAATAGTTCTCCCATCACGCTACAAGCTTCACCTCTTAGCCCTAGCTAAGAGGTTTAGCCTGACATAGTGGTGGTGAGGCTAAAATCCCTTGGAAAAAGAAAGCATAAAAGCAAGACAAAAATTAACGAAGAAAAGAAACACCGTGAAGACGTCCTCCACCCTCTCTCTCTTGTGCAGACGGTCCCTGAAAAGTTCAATACCCGTTCACGTTCTCTCTCTTTCTTTCTCATATGCAGCCGAGAGTCGGTGGATGGGAGCTGTCGGTGGAAACTTGCAGTGGGCGTTTTCTTTACGCATATCAGATGCAGAAGTTTTATGCAATCCCTGCGTATGGTCTTACGTTGTGTTGAAAGTGGGGCCCATTATCGGGAATTGATGAAAAATCCAATCCATTCATTGGATCGCCCTTGAAAATTCAGTAAAATTGGACTATTTTTAGGCTGAATTTGGTGTGTCCCACCTGTCTTTTCCGTTGCACCGTCAATCTTCTGTTTGGACGAATGGAGACTGATCTCCGGTGTATCTTGAAATTTTGCCACCTAGACCATGTTTATAGGGCCCTTTTAAGCCTGATGAACGGTCCCAATTATCTGAATCATCGACCATGGTGGCCCACAGGAACGGAACGCAACCTCTATTGCGAAACAGAGTTGACGCACGTCGACGCTGTGATGGCTGGTGTCCCACTGATTGACGTCAGGAAGGAAATCCACACCTTCCATTGAAATGCCCTTGAAAAACCGTTTGGAAATGGTTTGTTTGGCTTGGATTAGGTGCGGTCCACCGATCTTTCTGCTCCGCCGCCCATCCTATATTTAACGGCTGAGAATGTGAAGAAACTTGCATGATGCCAGAAGGACATCTAGGTGTGAGTTAACCTCCCATTTTGGATGCAATGGATGGTTCAGATCTGCCAAAGGGATGATTGGTGGGGCCCATGATCACGAACCGTCAATCAAACGCAAGAATGCTGAAAACGGAAACTTCCGTTTTAGTAAGAGAGGTCGGGTTAGCGCCTGCTGACCGACTTGGTTCACTCAGTGCACGGCTTCTGTGCACTCCACTTTCATAAAGTGGGTCTTGTCTTGATGTATATGCAAAATCCAATCCATCCATCCACTTTTTCACCTCATGTAAACAGTTGAAACCAAAATTGAAGCGCATCCAAATACCAGGTGGGCCCCAAATCGCTGTTTCATGGGCTGATCTGTCCATTGGGTCACTTCCATAGAGATCAAATAGTTGAAATTCGATGTGTACGGTTAATTTATAGTCCTCAGGCCATGTATGAAGTTTCGAGCCGATCAGATGGTGGGAACCTTGTGATCTTGCATTTTAGACGTTTTTCAGGCCTGTTTGAAGTGAGTGACTGGAATTTCTCTGATCTCTGGTGTGTAAATCCTCAATCTTGGTCCCATGGAGTTTCGTCCAATGCCTTGGTGATGCCAGAGCGTCAAATCTATGCTTTTAGCATCCTTTTCAGTTCAAGTTTGTAATTGCACCTTGCATCATAAATACGATTACAACAGGCCGTTAAACAATATTATGTTCATAAATCTAGGTAATAACTAGGGTCTGATATGCAATATTTGACCCTCAACACAACCCCTAACCAGCATTTTGCTAGTCCCGAGCAAAATATGCGAAAATTAAGTTGAGACTTATAGGAAAATTTTATAAACTCGAGTGACTTTTGAAAGATAATTCAGATCATAGAATTTTAAGATTCATGAATGTTGGGCATTACTTTCTCCTGGACTCAAGTGCACGGTAAATTTCATAATCAAGTTCTAAGCATTAATCCATCGATTAGAAAAATTCTAACATTGAGTACCATGAGTGTATAGTGAAATCTTGTCTTATCATCCTGGTTTATTTCTCTATTTCGTGAAATCCTTAGCACTCCACAAG
This sequence comes from Magnolia sinica, assembly GCF_029962835.1. Lineage (NCBI taxonomy): Eukaryota > Viridiplantae > Streptophyta > Magnoliopsida > Magnoliales > Magnoliaceae > Magnolia > Magnolia sinica. The sequence goes on from NW_026682756.1 coordinate 41,916, forward strand.
AGCATTCAGGTCAACAACAACGTAAACCAAAACCTGCCTCATAGATCAACATTCCAACCCTTGCTTTTGCTTTTTCGTCAAAAGTCATGCTAATGAAAGGAATCAAATCCTCACCTATATGGAGCAAACCTATGGTGAAGATCAGTCGCCCAATATTTTCCGAATGTCAACTGTGGGGAATTGAACCTTCACCTATGGGGAGCAAACCTATGGTGAAGACCATTAGCCCAACCCTGGGTATTTTCTTTTTCTTCACTTCTTCTTTTTCTTCTTCTATTGATCATGATAGGAAAATTGTCTAGGATAGTTCCTTTCATGCTTAGTGATTACCAAGTTAGTCCTTCAATATTGAACTGAAATCTCAATGTGTAAGCGAGATGTGATATGTAAAATTATGATTCAATCAATATTCAAAACTTCTAATCATGGATTGATATGTCGCTCTCAACTGTGAAATCTATTAGACAACTAAATTCAAGAGACATAAATCACCAACATCATGTATCTTGTAAGTCTAAATCCAAGATGGCCATCAAAATCACATTAAATTCACAAGAAAGTCCAGAAAATTTTGAAAATTTTTCACAATTTTCACCCTTAAGACCCAGAAAATACTAATTAGGTTACCTAATCTCCCACCCCCATCCTAAAATCTACATTGTCCTCAATGTAAAGGAAATAAGCATGCCAAGCACATGAGACATCAAAAGTAAATGAGAAGTGATGGGAAGATAGTACCTGAATAGCGAATTGAGAGAGACTTTTTCATAGAGATCTCAGCATGAGAGTGGGTCAGCACAAGAGAGAAACCAACAAAAGCAAACTATTCTAAAACAATGTATAAAGCAAACTGCCCTAGTCCTATGAAAGCAATAAACCTACCTATACCTCCATCAGACTAGGAGGTCAATCCTGGTAAATAGGAGCAGTCAGAGGCATGGACATGTCCTCTAAATCAAATATCTTGACAAATGGTTTTAATCGATGTTCATTTACTTTAAACTCTTTGCCATTGTTGGGATCTCTTATCTCAATAGCGCTATGAGGATAAGCAGTAACAACAATGTAAGGGCCGGTCCAACGAGATCGAAGCTTACCCGGAAAGAGATGTAGTCGAGAGTCATACAAAAGGACTTTCTGACCTGGGATGAATGTTTTTCGCAGAATATGTTGATCATGAAACGCCTTCATCCTGTCCTTGTAAATTCTCGAGTTCTCGTATGTGTCATTCCGAATTTCTTCAAGTTCATTCAACTGAAGTTTACATAGCGAGCCAACGTTGTCTAGATTGAAATTCAGATTTTTGATCGCCCAGTACGCTTGATGTTTCAACTCCACAGGCAAGTGACAAGCCTTCCCATAGATAAGTCTAAAAGGAGACGTTCCAATAGGGTTTTAAACGCAGTACAGTACGCCCATAAGGCATCGGTTAATCAGGTTGACCAATCCTTATGATTAGGGTTAACCGTTTTCTTTATGATATGTTTGATCTCCCTATTGAAAATCTCAGCTTGTCCACTTGTCTGTGGATGGTATGGGGTGCTCACCTTGTGAGAGATACCGTATTTCTTCATTAAGCTTTCGAATGGTCTATTATAAAAGTGTGAGCCCCCATCACTAATGATGGCTCGAGGCGTTCCGAACCGAGAAAGGATGTTCTCTTTTAAGAATTTAATGACTGTGCGGTGGTCATTGTGTCGGCACGGAATTGCTTCGACCCATCTAGTGACATAGTCTACAGCGAGCAAAAAATACAAATTTCCAAAGGATTGGGGGAAAGGTCCCATGAAATCAATGCCCCAACAATCAAATGCTTCTATGATAAGGATGGGATTCAAAGGCATCATATTTCGACGGGAATGCTCCCAATTTCTGACAACACTCACAAGCCTTACAAAACTCATGAGTGTCCCTGAACATAGTGGGCCAATAAAAGCCACACTGCAAAATCTCGGCCGTGGTCTTTTTAGCAGAAAAGTGACCACCACAGGCCTATGAGTGACAAAAGGAGATGACACTCTGATGCTCATCGTCTGACACACATCTCCTTAGGATCTGGTCTGGGCAATATTTAAATAAATATGGATCGTCCCAGAAAAAGTTGCGTATCTTGGTAAAGAATTTCTTCTTATCTTGCGCAGTCTAATGTATCGGTATGGAACCTGTGAAAGATAATTAGCAATATCAGCGAACCAAAGTAAATGGGAGACTCTGAACAATTGTTCATTAGGGAAAATGTCATTGATATGTGTCGTTTCAAGGGAATTAGAGGGATTATGGCGAGAAAGATGGTCAGCCACTAAGTTCTCTATTCCCTTTTTATCTTTTATTTCTACGTCAAATTCCTGGAGTAGGAGGATCCATCATATCAGGCGGGGCTTAGCATCATTCTTAGGCAGAAGATACTTGAGCGCCGCGTGATCAGTGTAGACAATGATCTTGGATCCGATCAAGTATGACCGAAATTGGTCCAAAGCGAACACTACAGCCAAGAGTTCCTTTTCTGTAGTCGAGTAGTTCACTTGGGCAGGATTTAGAGTCTTACTCGCATAATGAATAACGTAGGGTTTCTTATCTTTTATCTGGCCTAGAATCGCCCCAAGAGCATAATCAGACGCGTCGCATATAAGTTCAAAAGGAATGCCCCAGTTAGGTGGTTGTATGATGGGTGCACTAGTCAACATGCCCTTAAGCTTAGTGAAAGCTTCCTGACATGGCTCAGTCCACTCGTATGGTGCATCCTTTTGAAGTAGATTAAATAAAGGATGAGAGATGAGACTAAAGTCCTTTATGAATCTTCTGTAAAACCCAGCGTGTCCTAAGAAGGATCGCGCGTCCCGTATGTTCTTGAGTGGAGGTAGGTTAGAGATAAGATCAATTTTTGCCTTATCCACCTTGATTCCTTTGGACGAGAAAATATGTCCAAGACAATTTCCTTATGAACCATGAAATGGTACTTCTCCCAATTAAGTACCAAGTTCTTTTCTTCACATCTTTTCAGCACACATTTAAACTCTCTAAGCACTCGCTGAAAGATGAACCGAAAACAGAGAAATCGTCCATGAAGACCTCTAGATATTTTCCCACAATGTCAGAAAAGATACTCATCATACATCGTTGAAAGGTGACAAGGGCATTATATAATCCGAATGGCATCCTTTTGTAAGTAAAGGTGCCATAGGGGCATGTAAATGTGGTCTTTTCTTGGTCATCAGGGGCGATTTCAATCTGATTGTAGCCCGAATACCCATCAAGGAAACAGTAATAGGAATGACCAGCTAGCCTTTCCAAGATTTGATCAATGAAGGGCAAAGGAAAGTGGTCCTTCCTCGTGATGGTATTCAGCTTCCTGTAGTCAATGCACATTCTCCAACCAGTAGTAACTCTAGTTGGCATGAATTCATTATTAGCATTGGCAACGATAGTGATCCCGGACTTCTTAGGAATCACCTGAGTTGGACTCACCCATTGACTATCGGATATGGGGTATATGATACCCACATCCAATAGTTTAAGAACCTCGGCCTTAACCACTTCCTTCATGTTTGGATTTAGTCTACGTTGTAATTGCCGAGTGGTCTTCGCATTATCCTCAAGATATATGTGGTGAGTACAAATCAAGGGGTCGATTCCCTTAAGGTCCGCTATCGTCCATTTAAGAGCTCCCTTATGCTCAATGAGAGTAGATATGAGCATACTCTCCTGTTCTTTCTCTAAATGGGCAGAGATCACCACCGGGTATGTCTCATCTTGACCTAAATATGCGTATTTCAAATCAGAGGGCAAAGGTTTTAGGTCAAGCTTCGGTGGCTTGAGGTTAGACGGTAGAGGCATTACATCAGTTTGTGGTAATTCTTCAAATTGTGGCCTCCATTAGTTAACTTTAAGTACCAGTGCAGTATCAAGTAAGGCACACGTCTCCCTAATTATGTCATCATCAAAATCATGGGAGTGGGCCAGGCATGTCTCTAGAGGGTCAGAGGATAAGGTCAGAGGTGTTGTATCTTCCACGAAAGAGTCAATCATGTTAATGTCGTGGAAATTGTCATCATCCTCTAAGTTTCTGCCGTTATTGAAAAAGATGTTAGACTCTAATGTCATATTCCCAAAAGATAGTCATGACACCATTCCTGCAATTGATAATTGCGATTGAAGTGGTAAGGAATGGGAGACCGAGAATGACAGGAATCTGAGTGCTCATGTTATTGATGGGTTCGGTGTCTAGGATAATAAAATCTACTGGGTAGTAAAATCTATCGACCTGGACCAACACATCCTCAATTATACCTCTTAGTAAACGAACAGAGCGATCAGCAAGTTGTAGTGTGGTTAGGGTGGGTTTTAATTCACCCAAACCTAACTGTTTGTATACCGAGTAAGGAATCAGATTGACGCTCGCTTCTAAGTCAAGAAGTGCGTGATCAATTCAATAGTCCCCGATTACACATGATATGGTTGGGCTACCGGGATCTTTGAATTTTTGCGGCACGTCTTGCTTTAGGAGGGCACTCACTTTATCAGTCAAGAAGATCTTCTTTTGAATACTCTGCCGTCTTTTAGTGGTGCATAGGTCTTTCAGGAATTTGGCATATGAAGGTATTTGTTTTACGACATCAAGTAGAGGAATGTTGACTTTTACTTGTTTTAACACCTCTAGAATATCCTGAGAGTTAGAAAGAGATTTTGGTGCAACCAATCATTGGGAAAATGGAGCAACTGGCTTCTCTAAAAGTTTTGGTTCTAATTTTTGTGGGGCATCACTAGATCCATCATTGTTATCAACTTCCAGGTCCTTAGGCTTTTCAGCTATAATCGAGATGGTTTTATCAATGATCTTACCACTCCTAAGAGTGGTGATGGATTTAGCTTGTTTCATCTGATTTGAAGAGCTAGGGTCACTTATTTCATATTACGCTTTGGGATTGGGGAGAGGTTGAGCAGGAAGCATCCCCTTCCCTCCACTTGTTAATTGTGACTCTATCCTTTAAATAGACAATGCAAGCGTTCCTAATGCTGTGTGGATATTATGAAACGCTTGTGCCGAATTTTGATTAAGTAGCTCTTGTTCTCGAATATGTTTTTGAACTGGATCCTCTTAAGGTTTCCTTTGATTTGGAATTTGATTGAAGAAACCTTGAGGGGTAGTAGTTTATCCATTTCTCCAACTAAAGTTTGGATGATTTTTCCAACCAGGATTGTAGTATTAGAGGTCGGTCTATTGAAAGGTCTTCGATAAGTATTTACAGCATCAGATTGTTCATTCAACACTTCTCAAAAGGCGGGTATTGTAGAATAATTTTTAGTTGTATGAATGTTGCAATCACAGATGCCGCAAACACTTTCATTAACCTTATCCTTCTTTCCTTTCATGGCCTCAAATTTTCTTACGAGCGTAGTCACTTTATACTTGAGATTATCCTCTTCTTTCAAGAGATACAATCCACCTTTCTCCTTAGATTGAGTCGTCCTAGACATGGTGTTCGATTTTGGGTAATAGTCCCATGATTGTGTTTTTTCAACAAGACTATTGAGGTAATCCCATACCTTGTCAACATTTTTATTAATGAATTCTCCATTACACATTGTCTCGACCATTTGGCCATGGAAGATGTTAGTCCATCGTAGAAAAATTTTGTAATGCGCCACGTTTCAAAGCCGTGTTGTGGGCATGAACTGACCAAATCCTTGAACCTTTCCCAACATTGGTAAAATGTTTCATCCTTCTTTTGGGTGAAGTTCATGATGGCCTTTCTAAGGGTAATCGTTTTATGATGTGGAAAAAATTTCTTTATAAATTCCCTCTGCATATCATTCCATGTGCCAATGGATTTAGGACGCAGTGAATGTAACCACGTCTTAGCCTTCTCCTTCAAGGAAAAAGGAAAGAGTTTCAGCCTGACTGTGTCCTCAGACACATTTTGAAAATATAAAGTGGTTATGATCTCATCGAACTCTTTCAAATGTAGATATGGTTCTTCGGATTCAAGCCCATGGAACTTAGGAAGGAGTTAGATAACCCCTAGCTTGATGTCCATATGTCCTATATTTTCAGGAAAAATCATATATGAAGGCGTACTCACCCCCGCTGGTTGTAAATAATCTCATGAGTATGAGGCGGGGTTGGTTGATGCACCTCATTTTCATCCTGAATGTTCTCCACCCTAGGTTGGGGTAGAAGAGGTTGGTTTTCAGTTATCACTTCAATTAACTCAGGGGATTTTGAGTGGTGTCTAGTCTTGCGATGGATAGTTAACCCCTCAACCAATCCTCCTTTAGTCAAGAGACGTCGAGTGTTGTCACGGGCCCACTTGGGCATGAAACACTCGCAGCCCTCAATCAAATTTGAAACCTAATCCTAAGAAAGGAAAATAAAATCTAGAAAGAAAGAGAGGGTTGAAAAGAAGTTACCAAATTGGAGTCCCTAAGTTAAAAACCTGAAAAAGAAAAAAAAACAAGTCAGTTTCTAAAGAGAAGGTCTAAGATTAGAAAATTCTTAAAAATAAAGATAGAAGTAAACTAGTTTCTAAAAGAAGAAATTCCTAAAAGAAAGTGAAATTTTCTAAAATAAATTAGGAAAGTCCTAAACTAGAGAGTAAGTTACTAAAAGAGATCTAAAAAATAGAAAGTAGAGAAAGAGCTTACCGAATTAGAAATTTCTATCTTAAAAGCCTACAAAATAGGAAAGTTAGTTTCTAAACAAAAAGTCTACAAGTAGAAAATTTCAAAAAATAAATTAGGAAACAAAGTTAGATTTTAAAAGAGTTAGAATTAGAAACTTGCTAAAAAAAAGAAAACAAATCCTAATCTAGAAATAGTAAGGAAGAAATTAAGAAAGAAATTACCAATTTAGAAACCTATCTCAAAATCCTACAAAATGGGAAAGTTGGGTTAGTTTCTAAAAAGGGAAAGACTTTCTATCTTAAAATTAAAAAATCTCATTCTTAAACAAATCCTAAAAGTAGTTAATCTTAGAAAAACATAGCCGTCAATCTCCGGCAACGGCGCCAAAAACTTGTTCACTCCCTAAGTATAGGGTTGTGATGTAGTAATAAACTCGGTGAGACCGAGGTCGAATCCCAAGGGATTGAAACTTGTACGTAATCTAAGACTAAGTAGAAGTAGAACTAGACTAAGATGAAATTTATATCGATTGAATTTAAGGAATAATGTCGAAATATTTATCTAAAATTTAGAATTCAACGGTAGGAAACTAGGGATTCAGAGGATCCACTTGTAGAGATCAAGGAGATCTTATGCCTGCATCAAAAACTCAACTGGACTTAGAGTCTATCTTCATCCAGTTGAAGGGTATAACCACGAAAATCAAGACTGAACTTCCTTTGATATAGTTTTTAAGAGATGAAAGGTATATGAATTAGAATGGATTCCATCACCAAACCATGCCCAGGAGACAAAGTAAACAACAGAGTTAAACTAATTACCAACCAATCAATAATGTATGAAGGTTAGGAAGGGTACCATCATCCGACCATGCCCAGGAGACGATGGTGAACAATAGGGCTTTCTAACGTCATAAACATAAAAAAGAAAGGAACATGCTCAAAACTATCACAGACCCATTGTAATTTTAGTCACAACAGACCATTGAAAACTAAAAATATTTCCTTAATTAAACTAAAATCAACATCAATTCAATCTAAACAAAAGGTACAAACAAATAGTTCTCCCATCACGCTACAAGCTTCACCTCTTAGCCCTAGCTAAGAGGTTTTGCCTAACATGGTGGTGGTGAGGCTAAAATCCCTTAAAAAAAGAAAGCATAAAAGCAAGACAAAAATTAACGAAAAAAAGAAACACCGTGAAGACGTCCTCCACCCTCTCTCTCTCTTGTGCAGACGGTCCCTGGAAAGTTCAATACCCGTTCACGTTCTCTCTCTTTCTTTCTTATATGCAGCCGAGAGTTGGTGGATGGGAGCTGTCGGTGGAAACTTGCAGCGGGCGTTTTCTTTACGCTTATTAGATGCGGAAGTTTTGCGCAATCCCTGCGTACGGTCTTACGTTGTGTTAAAAGTGGGTCCCATTATTGGGAGTTGATGAGAAATCCAATCCATTCATTGGATCGCCCTTGAAAATTTAGTAAAATTGGACTATTTTTAGGCCGAATTTGGTGTGTCCCACCTATCTTTTTCATTACACCGTCAATCTTCTGTTTGGACGAATGGAGACTGATCTCCGGTGTATCTTGAAATTTCGCCACCTAGGCCATGTTTATAGGGCCCTTTTAAGCCTAATGAACGGTCCCGATTATCTGAATCATCGATCATGGTGGCCCACAGGAACGCAACGCAACCTCTGTTGCGAAACAGAGTTGACGCGCACGTCTACGTTGTGATGGCTGGTGTCCCACTGATTGACGCCAGGAAGGAAATCCACACCTTCCATTGAAATGCCCTCAAAAAATCGTTTAGAAATGGTTTGTTTGGCTTGGATTAGGTGCGGTCCACTGATCTTTCTGCTCCGCCGTCCATCCTACGTTTAACGGCTAGGAACGTGAAGAAACTTGCATGATGCCAAAAGGACATCTAGGCGTGAGTTAAACCCCCATTCTGGATGCAATGGACGGTTCAGCTCTGTCAAAGGGATGATGGGTGGGGCCCACGATCACGAACCGTCAATCAGACGTAAGAATACTGAAAATGAAAACTTCCGTTTTAGTAAGAGAGGTCGGGTCAGCACCTGCTGACCGACTTAGTTCACTCAGTGCACAGCGAGTGCACAGCTTCTGTTCACTCCACTTTCATAAAGTAGGTCTCGTCTTGATGTATATGCAAAATCCAATCCATCCATCCACTTTTACACCTCATGTATACTGTTAAAACCAAAATTGAAGCGCATTCAGATACCAGGTGGGCCCCAAATCGCTGTTTTATGGGATGATCTGTCCATTGGATCACTTCTACAGAGATCAAACAGTTAAAATTCGATGTGTACGATTAATTTATGGTCCTCAGGCCATGTATGAAGTTTCGAGCCGATTAGATGGTGGGAACCTTGTGATCTTGCATTTTGGACGTTTTTCAGTCCCGTTTGAAGTAAGTCGCTGGAATTTCTTTGATCTTTGGTATGTAAATCCTCAATCTTGGTCCCATGGAGTCTCGTACAATGCCTTGGTGATGCCAGAGCGTCAAATCTATGCTTTTAGCATCCTTTCCAGTTCAAGCTTGTAATTGCACCTTGCATCATAAACACGATTACAACAGGCCATTAAACAGTATTATATTCATAAATCCATGCAATAACTGGGGTCTGATATGCAATATTTGACCCTCAACAATTAAGGGTCGAGGTTGTCATGTGTTAAGGGTCAATGTTGTTATGCATTCACTACCAAAAATGGACCAAAGGATACGGATTACATGCATAACAAAAGATTGTTTTAGTCCGTAGCCATTACTTTTTTAGGTTGTCATGCATTCACTACCAAAATGGAACAAAGGCACGGGATTAGATTCGTAGTGAAAGAATGTTTTAGTTTGTAACCATTAGTACTTTTGAAGGGTCAAGGTTGAGCAAAGGCTACAAACTAGATTTGTAGCGAAAGAATGTACTAGTCCATAGCCATAGCTTTTGAAAGGTCGAGGTTGTCATATATTAAGGGCCTAGGTACTATGTGTCAACCTTGACCATTCACACATGACAACCTATACCTTTGACACATGACAACCGTTACCCAAGCCCTTAACATATGATAACCTAGACCCTTAACATATGACAATTATGACCTAAACCTTTAACACATGATAACCTAGACCCTTAAAACATGACAACCCATATTCAAATCATTTACACATAACAACCTATACCCTAAACACAAATAATGTAGACCCTTAACACACAACCACTGAAACCAAGGTAATATATTACAAAATCTAAATTATATCTCTTTCATTGTCCTCCACATGACAAACACAACCATCCTTATTTACCTTAAATCCCTTTCGACAATCACTTCTCTCCATGATAATAACAACCACAACCATCCTTTTCTATCCACAACTAAAAGTAGCTTCCATCTCTAAGAAAATATTATTCTACAAATAAAAAAAATTCATTGAAAAAATCTTTCATGTATCGATGACTTTTATCTCTAAGAAACGTGATCGTTGGAACAAAAACAACAGTTTTGTATGGCCTTAAAAGTTGTCGGTGGTGCTTATACATCAAAGAAGTTGATGGTGGTGAACGTACGTAAACAAATGTAGTCGAAAGGGGTGAATGTAGTTTCCCTAGAAGACATGTTTGAAAAGGAAAGAAGCTAAGGAAAACAAGGGTCCTTACTCTTGCTCGGGTGGTAGACTCTCAGGAGTTTCAACTCTCGGTCCGGGGTTCGAGTACCCATAGGTGGTGAAATTCCACTAGCGTGAGTGTGTGGAGGTGTGTGTGTGTATGTAAAAAATAAAAATTAAAAAAAAAAAGCTAAGGAAAATAACAAAGAAAAAGAAAGAAAAAAAGCTCTGTAAGGAGACCAAATATCAAAGCAGGGGTATTTTTGTCCATTAATTATCAAAAAAATGATTATGTATATATATATATATATATATATATATATAAAGGTACTATGCACTCGACCGCATGTTACCTTCCCATGAGGTCGAGTGCTGGCACTATGCTAGTAGTCGGATGGTGAAAGTTTCAAAAGAATAGTGAGATTCTATAGGGAGAAATGTGAAATTTTATAGGAGAGTGGAGAAACAAAACCTATGAAACCGAATCTCTCTCACATATATTTCCTATGAAAGCCTCCCGCATGAAGGTCCTGCCCTAGAAACTTAGGTGGGGCCTACCATGGGGTTTTTTGAGAAATTCACCCCGTCCATCCATTTTTCTCATATTATTTTAAGATATGATCCAAAAAATGAGTCAGGTCCAGGGATCAAGTAGACCACAAGTTGGGGATTGAACATCCACAGGGTGTAAGTGTTTATATATCAAAAGGATACGGGGTGTAAGTGTTTATGGTTGATCACATCTGTTGTTAGATCTAGTTACTTAATTGGGTGGTAATGAAATCTCAGTAAAAAAAACAAGTGAAATATCTTTTAACTACTCTAATGGGCGACCATAATTAAAATCTAAAAAGTCATGTCTCTCGCTCACATAGCAAAAGTGATTGTTCAGTATAGTGACCTTATGACCAACAATGAGTATTGACCAAAATACCATCACAATTAATGAAAGATTCAGTGGAGACATGATAGTATTTTATAAAATTACTTATAGGTAAAACCATTTAAGGAACTATGAATCAATGTAACAACAGTGCCAAGTTGGCCAAATTTCACAATGCATAACACACATTCCAACGAATAAAGAGATAAAGATTACGAACATATGGCATCACAAGAAGAATTCTTATCTGCATAATGAGTGGAGGATGTGAGTGCAACTAATGCCCAATGCATGGCAAACAACTAGTACACATGGCATTAATTGCATAACAAGCTACAACTATCTACGGGCTCAAATGATTATTTCCTCAATAGAAAACATTATTAGTGACTACAAAGGTCTCTCTCCATCTATTGCTTCATATTTCTATAAATAGGGAAAATATCAAAAAGCTCCAAGACCTTGCCAACCTAACATAACACAACATTACAACACAACATTGCTTATCTTATCTTAATTTGTCCTAGCTTAGGAGTAGTGTAATCCCAACTCATTTACGCTGTTATGATGGACTAGCTTTAGCCTAGGAGTAGTGTAATGTAGTTCATCTACATTGCTACATTTGACCGACTTAGCTTAGGAGTAGTGTAATTCCCTTTGTCTATATGCCCACATCATTGAACCAAGGGAGAACTTTTAATTTTAATTTTATTCATAGTGTAATTCCCTTCATTTACGCCCAAGTTGATAAACCAAGGAAGACCTTAGCTCTAAGACATCGTCATCTATGCCTCAGTTGTTGGATGACTAAGGATTATCTTTGTAAGATTTCATTTTTCTCTTATTAATACAATTTCATTCATTCTACTTTCATATTACGCGTATGACAAAGATAAGGACAAACCCTCCCATTTGCAAATCACTTGATTTCTTTTATAAGTGGCTGAATAGATGGTTAAATTTCTTAGTTATTTGACCTTAAAAGTTGTCGGTGGTGCTTATACATCAAAGAAGTTGATGGTGGTGAACGTACGTAAACAAATGTAGTTGAAAGGGGTGAATGTAGTTTCCCTAGAAGACATGTTTGAAAAGGAAAGAAGCTAAGGAAAACAAGGGTCCTTACTCTCTCTCTCTCTCTCTCTCTCTCTCTCTCTCTCTCTCTCTCTATATATATATATATATATATATATATATATATATATATAGGAGTGCTCACCTGCGCACCCGTTCTCATGAGTTCTCGTGAGAAAATTTTCAGAACTCATCTCCCATGATATGAGCTAAAAATCTGAACTGTCCATGTGATATAATACCCTATTAAACCCCCAAGGCTCAACTTTCACCCTAATCCAAAACTTTGGTGGGCCAATATGGAAAAAGGAAATAATTTCCTTCCTTGATTTGTATCTCTCTTTTGCCATGGCTTGCCAAAGTTTTGAACAAGGATAAAAGTTGGGCCCTAAGGGTTTCATGGAGTGCTGCATCACGGGGACCATTCAAAATTTAGGCTCATATTATGGTAGATGAGTTCTGAAAAAGTTCTTAGCAGAACTTGTAAAAACTACAAGTGAGCATATATATATATATATATATATATATATATATATATATAAGTGCATTTGATTGATGGGGTGGATGTCCATTACACATCATGGTGGGACCACAGAGCTCGATGGACCTCATAATACCTTTTCACACACACACACACACACACACATATAAATAACGGTGATTGCTCAAGTGCACGAGTTCTCACGAGAACTTATTGGAACTTTTTGAGAACTCATCTCCTATGGTATGAGCTCAAAATCTTAACTGTACCCACGTGATGCAGCACCCATGAAACCCCTTAGGCCTAACTTTTACCCTGATTCAAAACTTTGTTGGCATAGTAAAAGAGAGGCAAATCAATAAAGGAAACTATTTCATTTTGCTATGGCTCGCTGAAGTTTTGGATTAGGGTAAAAGTTGGGCCATGGGGTTTCATGGGGTGCTACATCATGTGGACGGTTTGGATTTTGGGCTCATATATCAGGTGGTCAGTTCACAAAAAGTTCTCACAAGTTCTCGTGAGAATTAGCGAGCAGGTGTGTATATGTATATATTGTTGTATTTGATGTCTTAAATCTAGTCAGATACAGGGTATATTGATGTCATCGACAGTCTATTCAATGTCACCTTTGATGACATCGAACAGTGCTCGATCCCATCGAGATTTTTCGAATTTTCTCCAGTTGGCTGTTGACCTATTTGGGCACTTTTTTCGATGCCATCATTGGATATTTGATTGAACCTTCGATGACATCGAAACTAGATCGATGCAATCAAGATTTTATCAAAAATCGGGTTTTGTCTTTGGACAGTTTGGGTGTTAGTTCGATGCCATCGACCCAGTTTCGATACCATCGAAGAATAAGTTTCGATGACATCGAATGTTTTGCGCAGAATTTTATGGATCCGCCGGATCCGCGAAATTTGTTTTCGATTTTGTTTGAGATTCTCCCATATGCTATAAATATGGGTGCAAACGGAATTGGAATGTATTCTAAGGGTTTCTAAATAGTTCTAGGGTTTCAAAGGGATGGAGCAAGGTGAGATTCGAAGTTGTTCGAATCGGGTAAGCCTTCTCTCTTTATAATTTCTACTTTCATGATGAATTTTTGTCGCTTTGTGCTGTTGTTTTTTTTTTTTCGAAAGGGTTTTCCACGTTAAATCGTTGTTTTCTCCTGTGTGTTTGCTTGGTGCTATTTGATTGCTATCCTAGATTCATCTTTGTGTGATTCCCTCGTTCTCCCAACATATATACATATGTGCATCATATACATGTTTTGTGGTTAGGTCATGAATGCTAATTGAAGTGTTGACCATTAATGAGGGCTGCAATTTATTTATTATTTGGCATTGTTTGCCAAAGCTACCAAAGCTCAGATAAGAATGTGTTCTTCCGATGTAAGGAGATGAGCATAAACAAATGTTTAGGCTAGAAGTGCAGCCACTATGGGGCTCCTCACTGTATGCTTTTCACCATCATTCACCCATATGAGGGCCCCATAGGAGACCACCCAATCCCCTTCTAAGTTCCCTTCTACAACCACAGTGTAGTTCAGTTTCTCATACTTCTCTTGAAATACCAACATATCTGGTGTGATGCTGATTGAAAATCCAGCCATTTGCTCCAGTTCGGCCTTGTAAGTTGATGGGCCATCTCCGACGAAGGTCACCGTCCGTTGAAACTCTCTGACAATCTTATCAGATGCCGAAGAAGTCGAATTTTTATTGGATACAACGATAAACGATGGATAGTTGAGATCGGACGATGGATGTGAACAATCATTAGACGTAGACCGAGTGATCGTTGCAATCTCCTCCTTGGTGTAATTCATCGTGCAAAGGAAGTTCACATAGTCTTGTGCATGGGCGTCATAGACAAGGCCTAGGTTGAGTGCCTTGTTGGGGTTGATATGGCCTGCTCCCATGGCTAGAGGAGTAGCCGGATTGTAAAGATTTCCTATATCTTTGATGGGGTTGAGAGTGTTATCCAGTACGTCCGCTGTGGTCATCATGGCTGATCGAATGGCGGCAGGGCTCCAATTGGGGTGGGCCGCCTTCAATAGGGCTGCAACACCAGCTGCATGAGGACAGGCCATTGATGTCCCAGTAATCAATTTGAAGTTGCTTGATAATGCTGTGCCTGATGCAAGTCTTGCTGCAGCTACATTCGGTGGATAGGCTGACAAAATTCGTGAACCTGGTGCAATTACATCAGGCTTCAAAATACCTGGACAGATTTGATTTGGACCCCTCGATGTGTAGGCGCCGACAGTCAGTGCTGGCTTCAGGCCCACGACGGTCTGCTGAAATTTGATTGTCACCGTTGGATTATTACTTGTGTTCATGTAACTCATAAGTGTTTTTAGATCTTCCGAATCTGGACTAATCTCAACAGTTGGACACAAGAAATCAGCTGCTTCAAGGAATAGTGTTACATCTGTGACGATTATGGCACCTGCAGCATCCGAGTCACACACTTGTGACATTTGAATGATCAGTGGCCTAATGTAGTCGCAGAAAATGATGGCATCCTTGTAGTAGGATAATGATTCTGATGAATCACAAGCTTTAATGGTGACGTTATAAATTAAGGGCACATCTGTTATGATCGCATTCAATGGGAACAATGACATTCCAATGACCGTTGCACCATTGCCTAGTATCATTGTCCCGGCGAATCTACGGTCGACAGCACTGGCACCAACTGATAATCACCAAGGAGCGCCATTTTGAACTGTTGAGAGTTGTGGCCCACTATTCCCTGCCGAAGTGGACACAAATACACCCTTTTCCATGGCTGCAAACGATGCAATCGCAATAGAATCTTGATGGAGAGGAAGTATACCAAAGCCCAATGAAAGAGAAATGACATCAACGCCATCAGAAATTGCTTGATCGATTGCAGCAAGGACATCAGAAGCATAGTCTAGTCCATCCCAGAGAGCCTTGTACATTGCAACCTTTGCTCGTGGGGCCATTCCTCTTGCAGTGCCCAAACCATATCCGAAAAATGATGCACCTTCAGCATAGTTGCCTGCAGCAGTTGATGATGTATGTGTGCCATGACCATCAGTATCTCTTGAAGAGTTGACGGCGATGTGAATGCTGGGAATGTTTGCGATGAGACCTTTGTTGAAGAAGCGATCTCCGACGAGCTTATCGGTTGCACATTGATGAATTGAAAGCATCACCCACCACACACTCTCTTTCCATCTTGAAGGAACATTCGTCATCCCATCATCACTGAAGCTATCACTCTCTGGCCAGATTCCAGTATCCACAACGCCGATTATGACATCCTCACCGTAATTTGATGTGGGCCACAGGCCGGAATCGTGATTGAGTGAGAGGAATTCGTAAGTGTGAGTGGTATGAGCTTGGACCTGTGTATCTGGGAGGGCGGTGATGAATCCTGATGAACGTTGCAGAGAATGTAGCTCAGCTGGTGAGAGGGTGGAACTGAAGCCATGGATGGCATGATCGTATGCATAGAGAATTATTGGGTGGGCCACATCGGTGCCCACAGCTAAGGAGTCGAGGGTGGCGGTGTACCAATGATGGTGGCTAGAGAAGGCCTTGGGCATGGCCGACGTGTCCATGTGGACGATGTACGTGGACCGTTGAGCTGATGTGGACATGATCAGAATGGTGAGGAGAAGCAATGCATGTAAGTGCATGTGGGAAATCGTGGTCATGGAAGTGTCCATCTCTGCCTAACAAGGAGATTGTCTATACAAAGTGATATATAATGTAGTTTTGGTGTATGTCTATATATATAGTTTGCATGATTCCTAATTGGCAATGCCACGGGGTTGGGCTGTGATTCTTGGGAATTTTTGTCTTCTCTCTTCTTTTGTTAGGGCTCGGCGTTGTGGTTTCTTAGTCATGTATTTAATAGAATTGAACTGGTCAGTTTAAGAGGCATTCGTGGTACGTGCCAGTTTGGTGTGCGTGTGGTACCTGGACCGTTTATAAGGTGGGTTCCTCTGTGTATATCGAATGGACGAAAATCAGGCAGGTATATATACTCATCAGGTGGGTCATAATTACATGACAAAAATAGACTGTTAGAGATGGTCATCTTTCTGCTGTTTTTTACATAGACGTGTGGTTTCGGCTAATGAAACAACCGCTTCATTTTGGGCCAGGTAATTTTCTGCGGTGGGCCCCACCAAATGAGTGAACAGGATCTCTCAAATGTGGGCTACACTGGGTGAGCATGTTTGTTTGCTTTTACTTTCTTACATACACGGTCTCACATCTACCTTTTTTCTATATTAACGGCCGAGATTTTCACACAAGAAAACACTTCCGAATGTAAATTGCCGTCTTTGGTTTTACAACCTCAATATCGACCGTCAATTTCCCAAACAACCAATCAGATGGTTGCGATCATCCAATCAAAGCGATTTGATAGGGATGTACAATTAAACATGACCCGGCACACATCAATGTTAAGACCTCTCCAATATACTTACCTGTCCATTTCTCAAACCACTAATCCATGGTTTGGCTAAAGGCTCAAGTAAACTTTCTTTTTAAGTAAATTGCATTGGGGTTCTTTATAATTATAGCAGATTGCGTTGAAGGGAACTATGGTCCAACCTTTAACGTAACAATTAAATAAGGGCCGTTTGATCACATCTCTACTGCCTAAGGTTTATTAGCTTATTCTATATTTTTAAAAAAAAAAAAAGAAAAAGAAAAAAAAACTCTCGTTTGTAAATAGGCTGTTTGGTTATAAAGTTCAAATTTGGGAAAAAAGCTCTAAAAACATAAGTACGGTAGAGATTTTTTTTTTAAGAGCTTCTTTGGTTTGAGTAGGTTTGTCTTTAAATATTTTAAGTAATTTCCATGTTATCCCTTCTCTTCTTTTTTCATATTTCTTCCCAAATAATGAATGACTCATAATGAAAGTGGGCCCTGCATGATGAATATTTCATATCAATATGGGCCCACATAATGTAGGGTTCACATCAGAGGTGGAATCCAAATGATCGATGGCCAACATCCAAATGTGGCCCCACATGATGGACTATCCACATTAAGTGGCCCCACATGATGGACGGTCCACAACAAAGGTAAGACGCACATGATGGATGGTAGACATTAAATGTAGACCCGCGTGATGAATGACGCATATTGAAGGTGGGCCCCAAATGATGAATAATACACATCAAGGTTGGACAACACAATGCACAATTCACATCAAAGGTAGGCCCCACATTATGAATGGCCACATCAAAGTGTGGCCCCGCATGATGGACCATCCATATCAAGTGGGCCCCACATGATGGATGGTCCACATCCAAGGTGGCACCCACATGATGGATGGTAAACATAAAAGTTGAGCTCGCATGATGAACGACCCATATTGATGTTAGGGCCCCACATGATGTATGGTCATCATCAATGTGGGCACACATAATGCACCATTCACATCAAAGGTGGGCCCCACATGATGGATGGCCCACGTCAAAGTGTGGCCCCGCATGATGGACAGTCCACATCAAAGGTGGCACCCATACGATGGATGGTGGACATCAAAGGTGGGCCTGCATGATGAATGACCCATATTGGAGGTGGGGCCTACATGATGAATGGTTCACATCAAGGTGGGCCCATATAATGCATAATTTACATCAAAGGTGGGCTCCACATGATGGATGGCCCACATCAAAGTATGGACCTGCATGAAGGACCGTCCACATCAGTGGGTGCCACTTGATGGATGGTGGACATCAGCCTTGGACGACCCATATTGAAGGTGAGAGGCCCCACATGTTGAATGGTCCGTATCAAGGTGGGCCCGCATAATGCATGTTTCACATCCAAGGTGGAACCCACATGATGGATGGCCCACATCAAAGTGTGGCCTTGCATAATGGACCATCCACATCAAAGTTGGGACCCACATGATTGATGGTGGAATTGAAGGTGGGCTGACACGATGGACGATTGACATCAAATGTGGGCCCACATGATTAACTGCCCATATTGAAAGTTGGGCTCCACATAATGAATGGTCCACATCAAGGTGGGCCCACATAATGGATGGAGTGTGCCTTACATGATGGATGGCCCGCATCAAAGTGTTGCCCCCTTGTGGTGGACAATCCACATCAAGTGGGCCCCACCTAATCAACGATCCACATCCAAGGTCTTGCATGATGGACAACCCATGTCTAGAGTATCCCAACATGATAGATGATCCACATAAAAGGCACGCCCTACACAATGAATGATGTACATCAAAGTGTGCCCCACATGAAGGATGGCCCACATCAAATTGTGCCCTCGCATGATGGATGGCTAACAATAAAATTAATTTCAAACGTGTCGATGTAAATTGAAACAATTGGCTGCTATCCAACATGAAATAGATACTCTTTGGACCGATTATGACACAACTTGGACCGAGCCACTCTATTGGACTTGGATCCATCAATTCAAAAAGATCGTGTTGCATATGTTTGAGGCCCAACACAAGTACTTGGAGCATGACATTAAGAAAATTGAACGTGCTTATGTTAGTCCTGACCATTCGATCCTCAAGAACTAATGGACTTTATTAGTTCTCATATTGGCATCTTTTAGGCTAGGCTCAGTCACAAGAAAGCAGTGCTCTGAAAAAAGAAGCAGAGACCAAACCCAAGACTCCCGGTCATCATGTGGACAATACCGTGTACATTTTTGATCGTGCTGTGATTGAAGGAAAGTCTTGAAACTGGTTGATTACGAATATGAATTTGTAATACTTGGGGTTAAAGCTTCAGTTGAATTATTTTTAATTTTGTGTATGGTTAGATATTGATGGTTATTATTGAATAAGACCTCAGATGGGTAGGTCATTAAATGATTTCATTTTCATATATAATATACAGCTGTATATATAACTTAGAATTAATCTCATTATACAGAAATCGTTGCCTGTGGTGCGTATACTTCACTGATTTACGTACACTTGAGTGTGCATGTAGGGCTGCGGAACTCGGGACCGGGATGTGCTCTCGGCCTCCAATTTTTGGGTCATGAGAGATATGCTAATTAAGCTAAATGCATAATATAACTCATTTCAAGTACATTTAACTTGGATGGCATACAAATCCAAAACAAGAAATGTTTATTGGTGATGAACTGATGATTCCAAATCAAACTCAACCTCGTCTAATGATCTTAAACAATTACTATAGGACTGCTCACTGTATGCTTCTTCCCATCATCCACCCATGTAAGATATCCATATGAAATTTCCCCTTTCCTCTCAGGACTGTCCTTCACAGTCAAAGTAAAGCTTAGCTTCTCATACTTCTTTCCAAACACAAGTGTATCGGGCTGGACGCTAACCAAGTACCCATTTGCCTGAACAGACAACTCAGCCTTGTAAGTTGATGCACCGTCTCCGACATTGGTCACCGTCCTTTGAAATTGTTGGGTCTGTGAAGAACTGTTACCAAACAAAGCAATGAAAGATGGGTAATTGAGATCAGATGATGGTTTCGAACATTTGTAAGAATTTCTAGTGATTGTTAAGATCTGCTCAGTGGTATAATTCATTGTGCAAAGGAGATTAATGTAGTCTTGTGCATCCACGTCGTAGACAAGGCCCGGGTTCAGTGCCTTGTTAGGGTCAATGTGGCCAGACCCCATGGCGAGCGGAGTGGCTGGTTCATAGAAATTCCCGCTATCTAAGATTGGATTGTGAGTGTTGTCAAGTGGACATGCTGTGGTCATCATGGCAGATCGGATTGCAGCTGGGCTCCAATCAGGGTGGGCCCCCTTCAACAATGCAGCTACTCCAGATGCATGTGGGCAAGCCATAGATGTCCCGGAGAGGAGGACGTAGTCACTCGACAAGATTAAACGAGACCCAATCAATGCCGCTGGTGCATTCGAGGGCCAAGCTGCCAACACTCTTGAACCAGGGGCGAGGATATCCGGCTTCAATATACCAGGATAACTCCATGAAGGACCTCTAGAAGTATATGCGGCGACATACGGGGCAGGCTTCGTCCCAACAATGGTCTGTTGGAATTTCAATGATACCGTTGGATTATCATCATTCTCCACATATGATATGAGTTTCTTGCCGTCGGTCAGTTTAATTACGATTCCTGGGAAAGAAGAAGACCCAAATCGCTCATCATCAGATATAAATATCGCTCCCGTGAGGTTTGACTGAGAAACCTCAGAGATTTGAGCGTAGACCGAACTGCTATTTTCACACACCACAATGGAACCTTCGGCCTGTGACAACAATGAGGATGAATTGCATGCTTTGAAGGTCTCATTGTAGACCAATGGCATATCCACCAGCCATGCATTGGCGGGAAATAGAGTTCGACCGATGATGGTCAACCCATTGCCGAGAGTCAACGTTCCAACGAATTCTCGGTCAATACTGCCAGCCCCAACAGTCAATTGCCATGGAATTCCGTTGTGTAGGGTTCCAAGGGATGGACCGGCATTGCCTGCCGAAGATGAGACTAGTATGCCCTTCTCCATGGCTGCGAATGACCCAATGGCGACAGGATCTTCATACATGGGAGCGTGATTAAAGCCCATCGAGATCGATATCACGTCTACTCCGTCTGCAATCGCTTGGTCCATTCCTGCGAGGATGTCCGACTTGTAGCCTCCTTCGTCCCAGATGACCTTATACATGGCCACCCTAGCACGAGGAGCAACACCAGTTGCAGTTCCCTTGGCATAACCAAAATACGATGCACCTGGAACGTAGTTCCCAGCAGCCGTTGATGATGTGTGGGTCCCATGCCCATATGTGTCCCTCGTTGAGTTCATGGAGATGTTCAAACCGGGGTTGTTTGCGATCAAGCCCTTGTTAAAGTAGCGTGCGCCGATGAGCTTGCGGTTGCACATGGAAGTATTGAAGGCTTCTCCTGGCACGCATTCTCCCTTCCACTTTGCTGGAATTTTGGTCATTCCGAAATCTTTGAAGCTATCGCTTTCTGGCCAGACACCAGTGTCGATCACTCCAACAATGACATCTTTGCCGTAATCAGATGAAGGCCATAGCCCGATGTATGGATTGAGAGAGAGGAATTCGTATGTGTGGGTTGTGTCCATTGTGACTGTCGAGTCTTTGTATGCAGATACGAAGCCTGGTGATTGCCTGAGAGCTTCTAATTCCTCGGGAGAAAGGACGGCGCTGAAACCATGGATGGCATTATCATATACATAAACAAGCCTCTGTTCATGATCCCCTGCAGTAGCGGGACTCAGAGATTTGATGGTGGCCGAATACCAATGGTGGTGATTGGCATATGCTTTGGGCATGGCTGATTTGTCCATGTGGACAATATAGGTGGACCGAGCGGCTAGTGCCGATGGCACAAGATAGACGGTGAAGAAGAGAAGATGCCATGCATGGAGGAGAGAGTGGGAAGGAGTGGCCATGGAAGCTGCATGGGAAACCAAGAAGCTATGCACGTACTTATAGTGAATGAAACGGCTACTTGGGCGAATTGGATCTCGATGATTACCATCTCCAGGGTCGGCAGCAGGGCGCATGTGCGAAAGATCGATGATCTCGATGATTACCATCTCCAAGGTCAGCAGCATGGCACATGTGCGAAAGATCGATGTCATTATTCAGGTTAACCCCAACATGTCTGTTACGTACGGTGGAAATTAAGTTGGTCTGGTCATCCGGTGGCCCACATGTGGATGAAATGGATTGCTAGAAAAATTCAGAGCAATGGTCCACATTTGACACGCATGTGGTCCCCAACAAATTATTGGACGGCTCAATTTTTGTGCTATTTTACACGTAGGGTGGGGATCACAGGATGCACAGCCTCAATTTTTAAATGGACAACCGTTGTTAGGATCGTAATCTCGCGAATGTCCATTCCACGCATCGATGATGCCGTATCCCTTGTAGCTGCCAACAGCCGGCCTTTTAACATCATCGGGGTTTACAAAGAGTGCGCATCGTCTGTGTCGAAGGGACAAAAAAATTCAGTGTTGTCCATGTCATCCCCGTTGACGTGGAAAGGGATTCGGTACTCCCCCTGCGAATAGCCAATGGCTAGTGGTCGGTGCTGTGTGGGCCCCACCATGATGTATGTTTTTCATCCATGCCGTCCATCCATTCTTCCAGATCAATTTTATGGTATGAACCCAAAAATAAGGTTGATTCAAATCTGAATTGGACCGCACAGTATTGATTGAACACCTACCATTAAAAACTTCATCCAAGTCTGTATGACCTGATCAACATGTTAGATGTCAAATAAATATTACAGTGGGCCATAAGAGGTTTTTAATGGTGGACATTCATTCACTACTGTTTTCCCATGGTGTGGTCCACCTGAATTTGGATTACCTTATTTTTAGGATCAAGCCCTAAAATTATCTTTTAAAATGTATGAACGGCGTGGATAAAACACATGCATCGTGGTGGGATCCACGTAGCACCGACCATTAGCGGTGTCACTGGCCAAACTGTGTCCTGATGACGGCCGTTGATAAAGGATGCGGATTTACTGCAAAAGCCTGTCGCAGGAAGTTCCTGCAGAAGGATGCTGAGGTGCCGCCCATTGCAATGTGTGTGAGAAATCCACTCGCTCTATCCATTTTTGAGTTCATTTTAGTACGTGAGACCAAAACGGGGAGAGGTGGATACAAAACTCAAGTGGGTCACAGGAGTGGAAAAATTAGGGAGAGAAATTCTTACCGTTGAAACTTTCCTAGGATCCCCTTGATGTTTATATGATATCCAAACCGTTTATAAGGTCATTCCCAGCGAGATGAAGTGAAAACACTAAAAAGATATCCTAATACAAAACTTTTATGGCCATAAGAATGCTTCAACAGTGCTCATTGAATTCCCACTTTTTCTTCTTGTGTGGCCCACTTAAGTGTTAGATATACATCATTTTCAGTATGGCATCCTAAAATCAGCTCTCATAATGGATGGACGGAGGGGATTTTTCACAAACATTGGAGGGGATCCCACCAAGCATCCTTGTGCAGGAACTTCTCGCGAAAGGCTTTTGCAGCGTCTGTTATTAAAGACGCCGGTTTTCTCTCTTACACATGAGTTCGCACAACCCAATATTTACCGTGTGGAATTTCTGTGTTAGATCCACAGTCCATCAAAAATTTCAAATTATTCTAGAGCATGTGGCGAAAAATGAGGCACCTCTAAAGCTCAAGTGAACCACACCATCGAAAGCAGTAGGGATTGAACAACTAACATTGAAACCTTACTAGGGTCTACTGCCTAGTTTATTAGCCATCTAACCTTTTCATAAGGTCGCGCTGGACATTTATATATATATATATATATATATATATATATATATATATATATATATATATATATATATATATATAGAATTTGGCTCTCTATAAGTTAACACCAAAGAAAATATACAGCCTTGTATTTCAGGTGGGCTCCACGAAAGAAAACAGGCCTCAGATGTCATATAGCAAAAACACCATCGAAAAAGGAAAATGAGAGGAGTGGGCAAACTGAGATGAGCTCTAGCGGGCCCCTTTCTGGATATGTGGAAGGGGAGAGGAAGGGAAGGGGGGCAAACTGGGGCTAGACGGGGCCAACCAACCCAACCGTTGGCTCCAATCCACGTCACGAGGACCTTCCAAGGATGGCGCAAAACCAACCACCCAATAGTCCAGGTCATCGCTAGACATTGATGAAGGATAAACACAACATATGCGGAAGGGGAGAGTGAAAAAAAAAAAAAGCTCGACCGGAGCTTTTCATGGCCCCAAGAAGTTCTCAACACTAGGCGTCCAATTCCCACTGTTTGCATAAGTGTGGCCTACTTGAGCGTCATATTTGCCACGTTTTTGGTTTTATGCCCTAAAAATGATTAAAAATGGATGGATGGTGTGGATCTAATACATACATTATGATGAGCCTGTTGGGATGTGGAGTTACATTTGGACAGGGCTGCTCGACCAGTCGAGTGCCTTGCTCGACCGATCGAGTAGCGCACTCGACCAGTCGAGGACTGGCTCAACTCAAAGTCTAGCGAGTTATGTTTTTTGGGGTCCGAGGTGCTCGACCGGTCGAGGCCCCTACTTGACTAGTTGAGGGTCCGCTCGACCAGTCGAGGTTACGTAGATTCGTTTCCGGATTTTGCACGGATTGCGGATTTTTGAGTCGGTTTTCGCAAATGTGTAAAAGGGAAGTTGCCTAAACCATAAATACGGGTCCCTAGGGCTTTTCCAGGGTATTAGTAGTTATTCTAAAGTGTGGACAAAGGGTTTTCTCTATACATCCAAATGGAAAAGGTTAGTATATTGCTTGTAATCTCATTTTCTTCATAGTGGAAGTTTGCACCGTGGTTTTTTACCCTTGTTTAAGGTTTTTCCACATATATCTTCTCTTATGGTTTTGTTTTGAATGCTTTGGTTTTATTTCTAGTTTATATTTTATTTCTGTTTATCGTTTGTGGGTGAGACCAGAGATTGGATCTCGGTTCACTGCGTTGTTGGCGTGCTGTGCAACAATTGGTATCAGAACTATTGGTTTAGTTCTATTGGGAGCGATGACGGAAGAAGAGAAGACTAAAATTGATAAGTTTGATGGTTCAAACTTTGCCTTCTGGAAGATACAGATGGAGGATTATCTGTATCAGAAGGATCTTTATATTCCTTTAGAAGGAAAAGAGAAGAAACCAGAGAAGATGACAGATGATGAATGATTTTTATTGGATCGGAAGGCTTTAGGAATGATCCGACTCTCTTTGTTTAAGAGTGTCGCTTTCAATGTATCCAAGGTGAAAAATATAAAAGAATTAATGGAAGCCTTAGCTACGATGTATGAAAAATCCTCAGCGTCCAACAAGGTTCATCTCATGAAATGGCTATTCAACATGAAGATGTCAGATGGTGGGAGCATGGCTGAACATCTAAACGACTTTAATACAGTCACGAGCCAGTTGGAATCCATTGGCATTATTTTTTAGGACGAGGTCAAGGCGTTATTGATCTTGTCCAGTTTACCAGACAGTTGGGATGGTTTGATGATTGCTGTGAGCAATTCTTCAGGGTCGACAAAGCTGAAATTCGATGATGTGGTCGATCTAATTCTCAGCAAAGAATTTAGAAGAAATACATCAGGAATTTCAGGGGATTCAGGGAATGCTCTAAACTTTGAAGGAAGAGGAAGATCAATAAACAAATGAGGCAATAAACACGGACGTTCTAAGTTAAGGAAGAAGTCCAAGGGACCGAAAGACAAAGACGGATGTTGACATTGTGGGAAGAAGGGACACATGAAACGTGACTGCAGGACGCTTAAGAAACAAGAAGGAAACTCTCAAGGCGAGAAGGATTCAGTGAATCTATCTGAGGAGCGCGACACAGAGGTGTTGATCTTATCTCTTGATGCGAGGAATGAGTCTTGGGTCATAGACTTAGGTGCGTCGTTTCATGCCATTTCATGTAAGGAAGTTCTGCGTAATTATTTGTCAGGTGACTTCGGGAGAGTTTACCTAGGTGATGATGAGCCCTGCAGTATTGTTGAAAAGGGAGATGTCCATATAAATAAAAAAGATGAAACGGCTTTGAAATTAAAGGATGTTAGACATGTACCAAGTTTGAAATGAAACTTGATCTCAGTGGGACAGTTAGCCGATACTGGATATGTGACGACCTTCACCAGTGATTTCTGAAAGATCACAAAAGGTGCCTTGGTGATATCTCAAGACAAGAAGGAACGAACTTTGTATGTGACTTCAGGATCGTATAGTTCACTCAAAGTCACATCAACTAGAGTGAATGAGCAGTTATGACATTAGAGGTAGGGACATATGAGTGAGAAATGGATGAAAGTGTTATTATTAAAAGGGAAGCTACCAGGGCTGAAATCTATTGACTTGGAATTTTGCAAGGACTGCTTATATGGAAAGCAGAAGAGGGTGAGCTTCAAGAAGATAGGACGCGCTCCAAAGACACATCTGTTGGAGCTTGTACACACTGATGTGTGGGGATCGGTATAAGTATTATCTCTTGGTGGCTCACGTTATTTTGTTTCCTTCATTGATGATGCTAGTAGAAAACTGTGGGTTTATTTCTTAAAGCATAAATTTGATATATTTGATGTATTTAAGAAGTGAAAAGTAATGGTAGAAAATGAGACAGGTAAAACAGTAAAATGTCTCAGATCTAATAATGGAGAAGAGTACTGTGATAAGATATTTGAGGAGTATTGTGCAGCAAATGGAATCAAACATCAGAAAATGATTCCAGGGACACCGCAGCACAATGGTGTGGCTAAGCGCATTAACAGGACCATCCTTGAGCGCGTCAGGAGCATGAGGTTACATGCAGGATTGCCTAAGACATTTTGAGCAGATGCTTTGAATACTGCCATATATTTCATCAATAGAAGTCCCTTAGCACCATTAGATGGTGGGCTACCAGAAGAAACGTGGACTGGGAAAGAAGTGAACTTTGCACGTCTCAGAGTGTTCGGTTGCACTTCATATGTTCACATTGATGCAGAGCATAGAAAGAAGCTAGATGTGAAGTTCAGGAGGTACACGTTTATAGGTTACGGGCAGCATGATTTTGACTACAGGTTTTGGGATACAGAAAACATAAAATTATCAGAAGCAAAGACGTAGTCTTCAATGAAAAAGTGATGTGTAAGGATAATATGTAGCAAAACAAGACCGATGAGAAAGAATTCGTATAGTTAGAAAAGTTACTGGACACAGGTGTTACAGCGCCATAGGATGATCATGCACAGGAGCATTATGAGGCAGAGCCACAGACACCGATTGTGAGGAGGTCTACTTGGGAGAGGAGACCCATGGTTTGATGCTCACCCTCCTTACATTATCTATTACTGACAGATAATAGTGAACTAGAGTGTTTTGAAGAGGCATTACAGTCAGATATACGGGTTTAGTGAGAGCAGGCCATGGATGATGAGATGGACTTTCTTAAGTCTAATCATACATGGGAGTTAGTCAGTCTACCTAAGGGTAAGAAAACTCTTCATAACAAGTGGGTTTACAGACTGAAGGAGGAACACAATGATTCAAAATAGTACAAGGCTAGATTGGTTGTAAAAGGTTTTCAACAAAAGGTAGGTATCTATTTCACTGAAATAATTTCACCGATAGTGAAAATGTCTACGATTCACATGGTTTTGAGTATAGTGGCTAAGAGGACTTACATCTAGAACAACTAGATGTTAAGACAGTCTTTCTTCATGGGGGACCTTGAAGAAGAGATATATATGCATCAGTCGATAGGATACATGACATCAGGAAAAGAGAATAAATTGTGTAGACTGAAGAAGAGTCTATATGGCCTGAAGCAGGCCCCAAGGCAGTGATAGAAGAAGTTCAACAGTTTCATGTCGGGAAGCGGTTATAGGAGATGTCATACAGACTACTGTTGCTATTTGAAGAAGTTTGATATGTTGTACATCATCCTTCTTCTGTACATTGATGATATACTTATGGCCGGTTCAAGCATGAAGGACATCTCAGATATCAAAAGATAACTGTCTACAGAATTTGCCATGAAGGATTTAGGAGCTGCAAGATAAATCATAGGCATGAGGATAAAGCGTGATAGGAAAAATAAGAAACTGGTTTTGTCACAGGCAGAATACATAGCAAGGTACTTGATCAATTCAATATGAGAGGTGCTAAGCTAGTTAACACTCCATTAGGCAACCACTTCAAGCTTTCTAAGGAACAAGGTGCAAAGACGTATGAGGAACGGGACTACATGGTTAAAGTCCCATACGCGTCAGCTATTGGGAGTCTCATGCATGTTAAGGTGAGTATGAGGCCAGACATTGCTCAAGTAGTGGGAGTTGTTAGCAGGTTCATGAACAACCCCGGGAAGGAACATTGGAAAGCTGTGAAGTGGATCCTCAGATACCTAGTAAGTATTGTGGATATAGGGCTGTGCTATGGTGGATCGAAAATCAAGCTACAAGGCTACGTAGATTCAAATTTAATAGGAAATATCGACAGCAGAAGAAGCACTACAGGTTATGTCTTTACTCTTGGAAGTGTTGTAGTTAGTTGGGTCTCTCAGTTACAGAAGATAGTATCCATCAGTACAACGGATGCAGAATATGTTGCAGCTACAGAAGCGTGTAAGAAGATGGTGTGGATGCAAGGTTTCATGGAAGAGTTGGGTAAGAAGCAAGCAGATTGCAAGCTGTATAGTGATAGTCAGAGTGCAATATACTTGACTAAGAATTTAGCCTTTCATTCAAGGACCAAGCATATTGACATCAGATATCACTTTATACGTTCATTACAAGAAGATAGATCGATTTCTCTGGAGAAGATTCATACAAGTGAGAATCCTGCGGATATGCTGACCAAGGCGGTCATACAGGAGAAGCTAAAGCTCTGTTCAGCTTTGATTGGTCTTCAGGCTTGAAGATGGGGAGGAGGTGCACTTCGGATATAGAAGACAAATGTTTATGGTGATATTTTTCCAAATGGGAGATTATTGAGATGTGGAGTCACATATGGACAGGGCTGCTTGACTAGTCGAGTGCCCTACTCGACCAGTCGAGTAGCCCACTCGACCAGTCGAGGACTGGCTCGACTCAAAGTCCAGCGAGTTATGTTTTTTGAGGTCCGAGGTGTCGACCAGTCAAGGCCCCTGCTCGACCAATCAAGGGTCCGCTCGACCAGTCGAGGTTACACAGATTCATTTCTGGATTTTGTACAGATTGCGGATTTTTAAGTCGATTTTTGCAGAGGTGTGAAAGGGAAGTTGCCTAAACTATAAATACGGGTCCCTAGGGCTTTTCTAGGGTATTGAGAGTTATTCTAAAGTGTGGGCAAATGGTTTTCTCTATACATCCAAAGGGAAAAGGTTAGTATATTATTTGTAATCTCGTTTTCTTCATAGTGGAAGTTTGCACCCGTAGTTTATTACCCTTGTTTGGAGTTTTTCCACGTATATCTTGTCTTGTGGTTTTGTTTGGAATGCTTTGATTCTATTTCTAGTTTATATTTCTTTCTGTTTATCGTTTGTGGGTGAGACCGGAGATTGGATCTCGGTTCACTGCGTTGTTGGCGTGCTGCGCAACAGGGCCCATAAACGTTCCACAAGTAAACACTTTTAGTTTTCTTCTCTATCCACAGTGAAATTTCTGGACGTCTGAAATTTATGCGGGCCCATGATGATGTATTTCTTAGATCCACACCATTCAAACATTTTTCAGATCATTCTTGGATATGAACCGAAAACCAAGGTAGATCCAAAGCTCAAGTGGACCACATTACATGAAACAATAGGAATTGAAGCATATTGAAAAGTTATTAGGGCCACCAAAGGCTCTGATCGAGCTCATATTTGTGTGTTACCTTCATATGGGTAACAATGACTTTATGAACAGGTTAGATGGTAAGTAATTCTCACAATTGGCCCTTAAGAAGGTTTCAACGACAATTTGTTCAATTCCATTGCTTTTTGTGGTGTGGTCCCCCTGAGCTTTGGATACACCTCATTTGTTTAGCTTGTGGTCTAAAATTATATGAAAAAACTAATGAACGGTATGAATCTAATATAAAAGTCATAGTGGAATTGGAGAAGTTTTACACATTAAAAGTTGTGTTATGTAGCACCCAATCTATCGGGGAGAAAGAAATTCGGCCTATTTTGTGAGCTGGAGTCATTGGAAATGATGTGGACCAAAGATAAAGGAGTTGTTTTTTATACGTTCGTTTTAATAGAAAACCAACAACAAAGGGGTTCTTTTTTTAATATGTTTATTTAAGTGGAAAATTGTAGTTTTCAGTTAAGTTACTCTTTTAAGTTAGAATCTTGAAGGGTTTTTTGGTCCAGATGGCCTCGTATTGTGAAGTGGTCATGGTAGGGAGCAGAGATCGGGAGAGAGAGGGAAATTTTGAGAGAGGAAGAGGAGAGGAAAAGGTTTTTTGGGGGCGGCTCTGTTTTGAGCGCACGCCCTTTTTTTGGCGTGGAGACAGACCAACACATGGACGGTCCTGTCAAGGGCTCCGTCGGGCCCACTATGATGTATTTTGTTTATCCATGTCGTCCATTCATTCTGATAATTAATTTTAGGATGTGATCCCCAAAAGGAGGTAGATTAAAGACCCAAGTGGACCACACCATAGGAAGAACATGTGATTTAATCTCCACTGTTTCCTACCGTGTGGTCCACTTAAGCCTTCAATCTACCTACCTTTTTGGGTTCGTGCCCTAAAATGATATTTCAAAACATTTGGATGGCTTAGATAGAACACATATATTGTGGTGGGCCCTATAGAACCCCCCCACACTACCGTCAATTTCTAATTGTCCAGGTTGGTGTAGAATTTATTAGCTACGGATTAAACCCATAGTAAAATAGCTACGGTTTATATCCGTAGCAAAAAATAACACAGTCCATAGCTTTTGCTCAAATTTTTGGTAGTGAAACCTTTTTGGCCTCAGTTTTAAAAACTAAGGCTAAAGCCTTTAGCTATTAGGGTTGTAGCCTCGATTTGGGTAATAGAGGCAAAACTGAGGCCAAAGGCTATAAGCTCAGTTTTTAGCATTTTTAGCAATGGTTTTGAACTGAGGCCGAAGGCCTTTTTTGTTGTAGTGTATGGACCAAACTTAAGGTTTTGCAGTTTTAAAACCACTTTTTTATTTTTTTAGAGGATGAAAATACCCTTTTGCCACAACTACCACTCGTATGCAGGCTCTTATCTCAAAAAGACAGAGGTCCTTTTAAAAAGGGAAATGGCCCCCATAAAAACTAAAATTCGGCCCACCTCTTGGTCGATATAATTCATTCATTTTAATCAGACATTCGTGAACCCACAAAATGAATGTTTCAATTTTTTGTTTAAAAATGTCTTTAACCCACAACTATATTAATGTTATGTATTAATTTTGAATCATTTTCTTGGGTGTGGTCCATTTATAATCAGTTTTGACCTTAAACTTGGACTAAAGACATGAAACTAAAACACCTTACGTGTGAACGAGTTGGATTTGCTACATAATGTTGGGGATTTGTGCTGTGGAATCACACAGATCTAGATCTAGGATAACAATTCAATAGTAACAAGTAATCACATAAGTACACAAAGATTTAACGTGGAAAACTCTTGCGGGAAAAAACCACGGCACAAAGC
This sequence comes from Magnolia sinica, assembly GCF_029962835.1. NCBI lineage: Eukaryota > Viridiplantae > Streptophyta > Magnoliopsida > Magnoliales > Magnoliaceae > Magnolia > Magnolia sinica. Next base: position 73,730 of record NW_026682756.1, read on the forward strand.
AACAGAAATCCACTATGAAAAGATATTACAAGAGAGATGACTTACCCGATTCGAACAACCTCGAATCTCACCCTTACTACACCCTTTAATAACCCTAGAACCCTTTAGGAACCCTTGAAAACTTTTAAAAAGCTTTAGAATACCTTAGAATGGCCCCAAGAACCCCTATTTATACTTTAGGAAACTTCCCTTTCTCACCCTTGCGAAACCGCCTCAGATTTCCGCAGTCCACACAAGATCCGGACTCTAATCTGTGTAACCTTTACTGGTCGAAGGATGACCACGATTAGTCGAGTAACCCGCTCGACCGGTCGTGCAATCCCCTCGACCGGTCGAGCATCCCAGACACTAAAAAACTGAGCTCGCTGGACTTTGAGTAGAGCGGGCCACGACCGGTCGTGTAGCTCCCTAGACCGGTCAAGCCTGACCCTCGACCGGTCGAGCAACCCAAAAAAAATAGATTTAACGAATCTTTCTGATAACAATCTCCACCATGCCTTCAATCTTCAACCGTGTAACTCCTTGACCTGTTTTCTTATCTCTTCATTGCATCATAGCTTCAATCAATGCTTCTCGTGCACACTCCGTCCTTCTTTTATGTCATCGCCAAGCCTAGAGAAGTTGCACAGAACTTGAACTTCTCCTTAGGAACGACCTTAGTGAGCATGTCTGCTGGATTCACGCTGGTATGAATTTTCTCCATATTACACATCCTTCCTCAAGCACCTGTCGGATAAAGTGGTGACGAACATCAATGTGTTTAGTACGTGAGTGATAAATAGAATTTTTAGCCAAATTGATAGCGCTCTTGCTATCATAGTTAACCGACACGGCCTCTTGTTGAAGTCCCAACTGATTTATCATGCCTCTGAGCCAAACACCTTCTTTAAATGCTTCCGTCACTACCATATATTCTTCTTCCTTCGTGGAAAGAGCCACCACGGACTGAAGCTTCGACATCCAACTGATTGCTCCACTCGCTAGTACAAACGAGAATCCTAAAGTAGATTTCTTTGAATCTATACGGCCTGCGTAATCGGAATCCACATACCTTACCAACTTTGTCCCTGTTTTCTCAAAAGTTAAGACGTAGTCTTTCGTACCTCGAATGTATCGAAGTAGCCATTTCACCGCTTCTCAATGTTGCTTGCCGGGGTTTGACATGTATCTGCTCACAATACCGACTGCCTGTGAAATATCTGATTTGGTACAGACTATGACATACATTAAACTGCCAACCGTATTCAAATAGGGCACATGAGACATAACCTGTTTTTCCTCATTGGAATTAGGACATTGTTCTTAGGAAAGCTTGAAGTGAGCCGTGTGGGGAACGCTTACTGGCTTTGCCTGATCCATCCCATACTTGATCAATACCTTTTCAAGGTATTTTGCTTGTGATAACCAAAGCCTGGTCCTCTTCCCGGACTTTATGAATATCTATGCCAAGAACCCTCTTTGCAGCCTCCAGATCTTTCATCTCGAATGTCCCTGATAACTGAGTCTTCAGTACATTGATTTCAGATATATCATGACAGGCGATCAACACATCATTAACATAGAGTACTAGGATGATGAATTTTTCATCACTCAGTGTCTTGTAATAGACACAGTGATCGTATTCACTCTGAGTAAATTTCTGACTCGCCATGAAAGAATCAAATTTTTTATACCACTGCCTAGGCGACTGTTTCAGGCTATACAACGACCTCATTAACCTGCAAACTTTTTTTCTACCCCTTTAACTTCATAGCCCTCTGGTTGCTTCATGTAGATCTGCTCTTCCAATTCTTTGTGCAGAAATGTAGTCTTCACATCCATCTGTTCCAGCTCGAGATCGTATTGGGTAACCAGTGCCAACACAAATCTGATAGATACCTGCTTTACCACCGGCGTGAATATCTCTATGAAGTTGATTCCTTCTCTTTGAGTATAACCCTTCGCTACCAACTTTGCTTTGTATCTATCCTATTTCCTTTTCAAGAACCACTTGCATCCGATCACTTTTTGGCCCATAAGAAGCTCCACCAGCTCCCATGTGTGATTTTTGTGTAACGAGTCCATCTCATCGTTCATAGCCACCTTCCATTTTTCTGCATCAGGCTCATCAAGAGCCTCCTGAATAGTAGACGGTTCCCCCTCATCTGTAATGAGGGCATATGCAATATTAGAGTTGTCCCTGTATCTTGCCGGTAATCTGCTATCACGCGGTGAGTTCCTTCTAAAAGGTGGTTGCTCCACCTAATCCTTAACCTCCGTCTTCGTATCTATCTCTACCTGAGTATCATCTGTGTCAATTTGGATATCTACGATCACCCTTTCTTGTTCCTCTTGCTCCTCTTGATCATTCTTATGAAAATGGAGCTTTCATTGAATCTGACGTCTCGGCTAGTGATGACCTTACGTGTGACCTTATTGAATAACCTGTAACCCTTCACACCAATGCCATAGCTAATAAAGATATACTTTTTTGGCTCTATGGTCTATCTTATCTCTCTCAACTGACAGTACATGAGAGTAAGCCTCACAACCAAAATGTATAGATCTGAGTAGTTGATTTTCTGACCACTCCATACTTCCTTTGGGATTTTACATTCAATTTCCATTGAAGGAGACTGATTCACCAAATAACAAGCCATGTTAACGGCCATAGTCCATAGGTCCTTGTCCAACCCAACATTACTTAACATGTATCTGGCCCTCTCCAAGAGAGTCCGATTTATTCGCTCAGTCACACCGTTTTGCTTAGGGGTATGACACACTATATTGTATCTGATGATCCCTTTATCTTTGCAATAATTATTAAACTCAGTGGAGGTAAATTCTCCACCATTGTCAGTCCTTAAAATCTTTATTTTTCACCTTAACTGTTTTTCCATCATTGTCTTCCATTGTTTAAATATGGTGAAAACTTCGGATTTACGTACGTTTCATGAGGTAAACCCAAACTTTCCTAGAGTAGTTGTCAATGAATGAAACAAATCATGACAACCCTCCAACGGAAATTTCTGGTGATGACCCCCATACGTCAAAGTGCACATAATCAAGTACTCCTTTACATACATATTTTCCAGATTTAAAAGATAATTTACATTGTTTACCATATATACAATGGTCGCATATATCTAAATCAGAATTTTTAAAAGATGGAATCAAACAACGATCAGATAGTACCTTCATGCCTTGCTCACTCATTTGGCCCAGATGAGCATGCCACATACGTAGAGACGTGAAATCTGCAATAACTACTGCCGCTCCACCTGCTGAAGTGCTCCAAATCAACCTATAAAGGTTTTCATGCCTCTGCGTTCTCATAACCATGAGTGCCCCTTTTGAAACTTTAAGGACACCATCAATACCGGTGAACTTGCACCCTATAGCCTCGAGTGCATCGAGAGAAATCAGACTTTTCTTCATATCAGGAACGTGCCTGACGTCAGTCAAGGTACGCTCCATCTCATCAAACATCTTGATGCTCACCGCACTAATAGCAACAACATTACAGGCATTGTCATTGTCCATAAAAACCTGTCCACCATCGCATTCCTTGTAATTGGTGAACCAACTTCGATGAGGAGTCATGTGATATGACCCTCTTGTGTCTAGGATCCACTCATCTACATGATTGTCGTGAACATGTCCGATCATGAACATAGACAAAACTTTACCACCACTTGTCTCTTCATAAGTTGTAACAACATTGGCCTCCTTGGAAGAATCCGCTGAATTTTCTTTCTTCACTTTAGGATTTCTACAATCCTTCTTCATGTGTCCAGATAACTCATAATTCCAACACTTTAATTTTCCTTTGTCTTTGCCCTTGGATTTGGATCTAGGTCTTAAGGATCCTGTACCTCGCTCAGAATCTCTGCCCCTTGTAATCAGTGCATCGAAAAATGCCCCCATGTCGCCGTTTAGATTTCTCATAGCCTTCCCTTGAAGGGTTGAGATAACGGTGTCAACACTTAGAATTTTATTTACGGTGCACATCGTGTTGCTGAAAGACTCATATGATGCAGGAAGAGAATTTAACAATATACATGCCTGTTCCTCATCTTTGACCACTTCCTCCATATCCAGCAATTTGCACATCAATTTATTAAAGTTGTTGATATGGGCTTCTAGATCTCCACCCTCTGCCATCTTGAAGGTATAACACTGTAGCTTCAAGTGTAGGCGATTTTCAGAGGACTTCTTTGCATAGATGTTCTCTAACTCTGCCCACAAACTAGCCGCAGTTTTCTCCCTCAAAACATTATAGAGAACCTCATCCATGAGACATAAATGGATAGAGGCTAAAGCATTACTATCAAGGTTTTCCCATTCATCATCTTTCATGGTAGATTTTCGCTCCTCAAGAGCCTTAATCTCACCTTGCTTGGTTAATAGATTAATCATCTTAATCTTCCATAACTCAAAATTATTTTTGCACAAGTACTTCTCAATATCAAACTTGCCATTTCCCATTATTACTAATCATGCAGATTCAGATCTACGCCCCAACGATTGCTTTGATTCAACTTGTTGGGGATTTGTGCTGTGGAATCACATAGATCTAGATCTAGGATAGCAATTCAATAGTAACAAGCAATCACAGAAGAACACAAAGATTTAACGTGGAAAAACCTTGTGGGAAAAAACCATGGCACAAAGTGAGAGAAATTCACTATGAAAAGAAATTACAAGAGAGATGACTTACTCGATTCGAACAACCTCGAATCTCACCCTTACTACACCCTTTGATAACCCTAGAACCCTTTAGAAACCCTTAGAAAACATTAGAAAGCTTTAGAATACCTTCGAATGGCCATAGGGACCCCTATTTATAGTTTAGGAAACTTCCCTTTCGCACCCTTGCGAAACCGCCTCAGATTTCCACAATCCGCACAAGATTCGCACTCTAATCTGTATAACCTCGATTGGTTGAAGGATGGCCACAACTGGTCGAGCAACCCGCTCGACTGGTCGTACAATCCCCTCGACCGGTTGAGCATCCCAGACATAAAAAAACTTAGCTCGCTGGACTTTGAGTCGAGCGGGTCACGACCGGTCGAGCAACCCAAAAAAAAAAAAAAAAAAAACAGATTTAAGGCATCTCTCTGACAACACATAATAATGTAATAGGCTCCTCATAAGATGTGGATATGTTCAAAACGTGGGGCCTTGCCACACAAGGCCATTTTTCCATTTTTTTTTCCTTCCTTGATTTTTTCATAAGAGGGGAGGAGGATGTAAAAGGGAGGATTGTATTTTTTTTTTTATTTCCTTCATTCTTCCTTCCTTTGTTTCCTTATAGTTATTTTTTGGAATTTTTTTATTGAATATGAATGGTGGGAGTTTGTAAAGTGAGGGGGGTACGAAAGAATATTATAATGATGAACTTTAATAATAGAAAGATGTTGTAATGAATGAATTTTGTAATGGAAGAATGTTGAGATGGAAGTTTGGAAGTATGTTATAATGGATGAATTTTGTATTGTACATCATTGATATTTACTAGGGATTGCGCATATTCACTATGGATCGTCGATATTTTTTTACTATGGATCGCTGATATTCGATGCAGATTATTGATATTTACTATGGACCACTGTATTAAGAGTGGACCATTGATATTCACTGTGGACCACTAATATTAAGAGTGGACCATTCATATTTACTGTGGACCATTGATATTTCCAGTGTGGATCACATATATTCCCTATAGATCCCACGAAAACAACCATAATTCCCTTGTTACATGTTTGATTTATGTGATCTTGTGCTCGTTGAAAATGTAATATAATGAACTTTCAAATTTCTTTAGAATAATCTCATTTGAAAATCATTTGATTACCCAAAAGTGGGCCCAAAGTTCAGCATTCATCGTGAATTGATGATGGGCCATCGATCTAACGAAAATGGACATAACCCTCGTTACATGTCTGATTTGGGTGATCTTGTACTCATTGAAAATGTAATTTAATAAAATTTATAATGGATTTAGAATAATCTCATTTTAATACCATATGATTGTCTAAAAGTGGGCCCAATTTTTTTCATCATTCACTGTGGATGGCTGATGTTTACTATGGGACATCGATTTAACGAAAACGGCCATAACTTCCTTATTACATGTCCGATTTGGATAATCTTATTTTTATTAAAAAATAAATTTGATGATATTTTATATAGATTTAGAATTATCTTATTTTTTTAATTATTTTTTTCATTAATCACAAAAGATTTACATCTCTTCGGGTGGGGCCCAACAAAAGGGGTGGGCCACACCTATCATGTGCAACGAACAGTAGCTAGAACTAAGGAAATGAAACACTCCAAGGGTCCAAACAAAAAAGGACCCCTAAGCACCCCCAAGGGAGGAAGGAAAACTTGAGTCCACAAACATGAGCCTTCAACCAGAAACTGTGGGAAGAGAGCTACCTCCGAAATCTCTTCCTGGCCGCCCCTAACCCCACTCTTTCAAGGAACAGGAGGCCCCTAACCGCCTGAGGGAGGTTGGCTAGGGAAGAAAACAAGGTCGAACCTTGATTTTTGCTACCCAAATTGGCCATCCCATCCGTCGGCCCATTGCCTTATCTACAAACATGAATAAACTTTAATGGTAGTTACAACTAAGACTTCGGATTCTATTAAGCCAATACCTCCATTTCCACCTCGGTTGAACGATGCCCGACAAGAAGTGCACCACCAGAAGTGAGTCTGATTCAACAATGATATTCTTTAAGCCGTGCTGGAGGCAGTGAACAAGGCCATCATGGATGGCACGTAGCTCGGCCCTAGTGTTTGAAGCAATGCCATATCCTGTGGAAAATGTAAAGTGGAGTTCCCCCTTGTCACCCCTGTATACTCCCCCTCCTTTAGCCACCCTCGGGTTACCTCTAGATGACCCATCCACGTTGAGCTTCACCCAACCAAACGGCGGCTTCCTCCAACACACCACCTGAGAGAACACCTCCTGATGGGGTTGCACATCAATCCCTATGGAAAGCAAGGCCCTGCTATGCCTATCAGCGTGAGAAGAAGGGGCGCGCCACCTATTAACAATACACCTCAACCATCCAGATATGTGTGAGAGAAAGATTCCCGAACTCACCAAGGAACTATCAAACCTAGAAGCGTTCCTCGTCTTCCATAGCTCCCATAGAATGAAACTAGGGATCAGGTTCTTGAAAGGGGCAAAAGGTCCATGAGCAGGACGGGAGTCCCACCAGAGTGTGAGCCGCTCAATCACCATTTGAATACCATTTGTTTGTCCATAAGTAGGTCCAAAATTCATCATTCACTATGGATTGTAAAAGACCTTTGAGTCTACTTTTTAGGCAGTCAAATGGTATCCAAATAATATGATTCTAATGTCATTGAAAATTTTATCAATTACCTTTCCAACAAGTATAAGATTACCTAAATTAAATTTATAATGGGAGAGTTATTGCCGTTTTTATTAAATTGATAGCCCATATTGAATATCAGTGATCCATAGTGAATGATAAAAACTTTAGACTCAATTTTGGCTAAGAAAATGGTATCCAAATGAGATGATTCTAAATCTATTTGAAAATCTATCAAATTATCTTTCCAATAAGTATAAAATCACCCAAATCCGACATATAACGAGAAAGTGATCATGGGATCGGTGATCCATAAGTAAATATCCGCGATCCACAGTGGAAATATCACGATGCACAATGAATATCAGCAGTCCACTCTTAATATAGGTGGTCCACAGTGAATATCAGCGGTCCACTCTCAATATCGATAGTCCATAGTGAATACCATTGATCTACATTAAATATCGATGATCTACAGTAAAAATATCGATAATCCATAATGAATATGGGTGATCCACAATAAATATCGATGATCCACCATTCAACATTCATCCACTACAACATACTTTCATTTCAACATTCTTCTAGTACAATAGTTTTCCATTACAACATTCATCCATTCCAAACGTCGAATAATGTAGCTTGGTTGGTGGATGAGATATAAGACTAATGGCTGTATCTGACAGAAACTGAGCTCGTTGCGTTGAATGGATAAATTGTTTATATGATTGGCTGTTGGGAGATTTAGTTTTCTTATTATCATTATTGATGTTTAGATTTCATTTGGAGCTATTTATGATCATGATTATATTGATAGGTATTTGATATTGTAGTTGAATAAAGTCCCACATGGGTGGATGTAGTTGAATTTTAGATTTAATTATGCAGTCGTGAATGCGATGGACATGGAAAAACATGCAATTGTGTGAACGTATAGATCCTAATTCGGTGTGAACTCATAATACATTAAATTACACTTCAAACACATATATAATGGGTGAAATTATGTACACTTGGTGTACCAGTCATGGACGGTAACTTAGGTCTAAGGGTGCACACTCTATATTTGAATTGCAGGATGTGAAATGGGGCATTGTCTTTTAATTTATGGATCAAGTTTTATAAAGCATTTATAAGATTTAGCAACCAAGTTTTAAGTTTGAGCAACAAAGTTTCACATGGTGTGCTCCTACCTATCTTTTTTTAAAAAAAAAAAAAAGAAAAAAAAAAACATGCAAATCCAAAACAAAGAAATGTTTATTGGTGATGATTCCAAATCAGACTCAGCCTCGTCGAATGATCCTAAACAACTACTATAGGACTCCTCACTGTGTGCTTCTTCCCATCATCAGCCCAAGTAAGAAATCCATATGAAACTTCCTCTCCCCTCTTTGGACTGTTCCTCACAGTCAAAGTAAAGCTTAGCTTCTCGTACTTCTTTTGAAACACAAGTGTATCAGGCTGGATGCTAACAAACAGCCCTTTTGCCGGGACCGTCAACTCAGCCTTGTAAGTTGATGCACCGTCTCCGACATTGGTCACCGTCCTTTGAAAGTTTTGGGTCTGTGAAGAACTGTTACCGAACAAAGCAATGAACGATGGGTAATTGAGATCGGATGATGGTTTCGAGCATTGGTAAGGAGTCCTAGTGATTGCTGAGATCTGCTTAGCCGTGTAATTCATTGTGCAAAGGAGATTAATGTAGTCTTGCGCATCCACGTCGTAGACAAGACCAGGGTCCAGCGCCTTGTTAGGGTCAATGTGGCCAGACCCCATGTCGAGCGGAGTGGCTGGTTTGTAATCATTCCCACTGTCTAAGATTGGATTGTAATTGTTATCATAAGGATTTGCCGTTGTCATCATGGCCGATCGGATTGCAGCTGGACTCCAATCAGGGTGGGCCCCCTTCAACAACGCAGCCACTCCAGATGCATGTGGACAAGCCATGGATGTCCCGGAGATGATGTTGAAGTCGCTTGACAAAATCAATCGGGACCCAATACGAGCCACTGGTGCATTCGGTATCCAAGCTGCCAACACTCTTGAACCAGGGGCGAGGATATCCGGCTTCAATATACCAGGATAACTCCATGAAGGACCTCTAGAAGTATATGCGGCAACGAATGGCGCAGGCTTCGTCCCAACAATGGTCTGTTGGAATTTCAATGATACCGTCGGATTATCGTCATTCTCCACATAGGATATGAGTTTCTTGCCATCGGTCGGGTTAATTACAACTCCTGGGAATGAAAAAGATGCGAATTCGAGGTCATCTTGGTCAGATATGAATATCGCTCCGGTGAGGTTTGAATCAGAAACCGAATACATTTGTTCGAAGACTGAGCTGGTGTTTTCACACACAACAATGGATCCTTTGGCCTGTGACAACAATGAGGACGAATTGCATGCTTTGAAGGTCTCATTGTAGATCAATGGCATATCCACTAGCCATGCATTGGCGGGAAAAAGAGTTCGACCCATGATGGTTAACCCATTACCTAGAGTCAACGTCCCGACGAATTCCCTGTCAATACTGCCAGCCCCAACAGTCAATTGCCATGGAATTCCGTTGTGTAGGGTTCCAAGGGATGGACCGTCGTTGCCTGCCGAAGATGAGACTAGTATACCCTTCTCCATGGCTGCGAATGACCCAATGGCGACAGGATCTTCATACATGGGGGTCTCATTAATGCCCATCGAGATTGATATCACGTCCACTCCGTCCGCGATCGCTTGGTCCATTCCTGCGAGGATGTCCGACAAGTAGCCTCCTTCATCCCAGAGGACCTTATACATGGCCACCCTAGCATAAGGAGCAACACCAGAAGCGGCTCCCTTGGCATAACCAAAATATGATACACCTGGAATGTAGTTCCCAGTGGCCGTTGATGATGTGTGGGTCCCATGCCCTTGTGTGTCTCTCGTCGAGTTCATCGAGATGTTTAGACCAGGGTGGTTTGCCACCAAGCCCTTGTTGAAGTAGCGTGCGCCGATGAGCTTGCGGTTGCACATGGAAGTATTGAAGGCTTCTCCTGGCACGCATTCTCCCTTCCACTTTTCTGGAATTTTGGTCATTCCCAAATCTTTGAAGCTATCGCTTTCTGGCCAGACACCAGTGTCGATCACACCAACAATCACATCTTCGCCGTAATTAGATTCAGGCCATAGTCCGGTGTACGGATTGAGATTGAGGAATTTGTATGTGTGGGTTGTGTCCATTGTAACTGTTGAGTCTTTGTAAGCAGAGATGAAGCCTGGTGATTGCCTGAGTGCTTGTAATTCCTCGCGAGAGAGGACGGCGCTGAAACCATGGATGGCATTATCATATACGTAAACAAGCCTCTCTTCATGATCCCCTGCAGTGGTGGGACTCAGAGATTTGATGGTGGCCGAATACCAATGGTGGTGATTGGCATATGCTTTGGGCATGGCTGATTTGTCCATGTGGACAATATAGGTGGACCGAGCGGCTAGTGCCGATGGCACAAGATGGACGGTGAAGAAGAGAAGAAGCCATGCATGGAAAAGAGAGTTGGAAGGAGTCGCCATGGAAGCTGCATGGGAAACCAAGAGGCCGTGCACATACTTATAGTGAATGAAACGGCTACTTGGGCGAATTGGATCTTGATGATTACCATCTCCAAGGTCGGCACCATAGCGCATGTGCGAAAGATCGATGTCATTATTCAGGTCAACCCCACCATGTCTGTTTCGTACGGTGGAAATTAAGTTGGTCTAGTCATCCGGTGGCCCACATTTTATTTATTTTTTGTTTTTTCAGTAAGGTGGGAGAACACCACCTGAAACTGTATGGATGAAATGGATTGCTAGAAAGATTCAGAGAAATTGTCTACATTTGACATGCATGTGGCCCCCACCATATGACTGGACGCCCCATTTTTGTGCTATTTCACACATACGGTGGGGATCACAGGATGCACAGACTCGATTTTCACATTCGCACGTGTCGTTAGTGTGGTACCTATATCCTAATCTCGCGAGTATCCATTGGACGCTTCTATAATTTCGTTTTCCTTGTAGCTGTCAAATGGCTGGCCTTTTCACATCGTCGAGGTTTACAAAGGGGGGCAGTTTTTTATACGTTCATTTCAGTAGAAAGACTCTCTTAAGTAACGATCTTTGGATGGAAATAAACGATGCTGACCGACAGCACGCAACGGCCTCGGTCTTCTGCAAGCTAACCAAGCAAAATGCATGTATAAACATATGTAGATGAGCGAGCTGTATGATGCTCTTGTATTGTGTAGTGCATTATAATCACACATCATTCCACCGTACAGGTGCCATATGCACGCATTATCAAAATCCACGTC
>NW_026682757.1:0-158369 GCF_029962835.1 Magnolia sinica
AAATTACTCGTGGTGGGCTGACAAGCTATACGTACGAAAGCATATAAAAGCTATGGAATGAAGGCTATGTTATAGAGGGATGGTGATTAAAACCAAATAAAATTTATGCCTTTTAAATACAATTGCTTAACTTAAACTAATGTGCAAATTAAACTAAATAAAGAAATTTACACTAAGGCTTCTAAGCCATTAATGGGTCCAATCACAAAAACAACAAAAGATGTGGCAATCAAGCAACTATTTTATAAACATGACAACGTATATTTGTGTGTGGGATGTGCTACCTATTAACTCCTAGCATTCATTTAATTCATGCATAAATATAATTAAACATTTAATCACATAAGCATAATTAAATAAGTGCTCAAAGACATTTCTAAATACAAGCATGTATAGTCCTTCAGTTTCCCTACTCCACTCTTAGTAGACGCACTCCACCCATGAGTGTACAAAATTTCACTATCGGAGGTTTTAAATTAAGTTCACCTTTAAGCTTTGCAATCATACACAAGGATTGGCTCTCACAAGAGACTATGTGGTTTTCGATAGGCTTGCCACAAACCACGGTCCTATACAAGAACATACAGGCGTACAATCTCGTTGGAGGCTCCCTCAAGAAACTTGAGTTGGTTGTCTATTGGCTAAGCAACAACATCGGTCTTAATATAAGGACCCATGTTTACTCCCTTCAAAGGCTCTCATGAAGACTAACACACACACATACACACACCTAGGTTCGATGAATACAACCTTACATAACAGCCTAGGTCCTACACAAGAACCTATTAAGGTCCTACACAAGAACCTATCAAGGTCTTACACAAGAACCTATCAAGTTTGGATTACAAACTCTTACCCTTAATCCTATATGAGGAAAGAGAATATGGACTCACTTAATACACTTGTCAAATTAAGCTCCGTTAATGTGCCATATTGGGTTGCCTGATCGATGCTTTCTTGTGCTTCAATCAGATCCCATTTTTCTTTCCCGATTATAATACCGATACTTTGTCACGACTTCAGCTCCAAGATCAAACACCTTACATGCAGTGCTCCTTTGAAGTGACCAAGGTGATAGGAGGTTGGGTGAATCTCCTGAAACTAATGGAAGGTTGTGATCCTATAAGATTCACCTATATGGGTCCTCTAGAGGATTTGAATAATGGATATACCAATACAGTTAAGTCTAATCTCTAGAAAATGGTAAAGTTCAAGTTTGTCTTCAAAGTGGAGGTTGGAATCCTTATTAAAGTGTTAATCTCAAGGAAGATGACTTGAACTCATTGGTTTAGATGCTTAGAATGAGGGATATAATCATGTAATCACCTAGCTTATATTGCACCAAAAACTCATCCTTATGTCCAAGAAACGAATGCTATTTATAAGAAACTGATTTGCAATGGCTATAAAATGGCTAGATAACACCACTTTCAATAAGATCAAAGAAAGTATGATGGGATCGAACCCTCTGTCTATCTCATCAAGAAAATCCAACTATATCTCTATATTATTGATGGAATTTTTTGGATCAATGGAGTGATCTTTGATGGGATTGAGGAGACCCTTTGATGTCATCAAAAGTTCCTTGATTCCATCGAGAAACTTAGATAAATAATCATATCTTTCTAGATAGATATGAGTTAAATACTCGATTCCATCGAATGGTCTTTGATGCGATCAAAACCCATCAACAGACTATCGATGAGATTGAAGTTCACTAAAAAATTATTATTTTGGGCATATGATTTCACAGCAACTTTGCACCTCTTATAGTCTTACTTATCATGTTTCAATTAGACTCCTAAGGCCAAGGGATGATTAACAAGGTTTACTTATTAGGTTAGGTTCATTTAGAGGTTTAATGGGTTATTTTGGATTAAGGGTTAAGGTCACCAAATTACTGCATTTACCTGTTCATTGCTCCTTGATGCTCATGTCATCTTGTGTCTTCGGTCTTAAGCTTCAAAGGGCACAACCGACTACATGACATATAGACTCACGTGATTAAAAAAATAAGATGTACAAATCAGTGCAGTAACAATCTCCCCTTTTGCCAATCACATGATAAAAAACTTGTCCTAAACTGTGTCATGATCCATTCCAATGACATACCAAAACGACTCAAAATATTATATGTCCAAGATTACATAGATTTACAATTTTAAATATAAGACTCGAGATACGTAACACTAGCAAAGCTCCCCAATAAGTGTATATCTTATCTCATCAATTCTTGTAAACAACAAACCAGTCATACAAAACAAAATTAAAGTTGTTTTAGTGGGACTTAATCTTCCTCTTGCTTTTTGTCAATATTTAACAAAGAGTTAGTTCCAATAAATATATCAATAAAAAAATAGTATGGAATAACTCCATAAGTCATAGATTTACCAATTATAAGGCACATACTAACAGAGGTTTAAAGGGTGCATATATCATAAAAAGCATAGAGATGCTAATTATGGTCATTCAAATGATATACTAATTAAATTATGAATGACCAATGATAGTCTAAGATAAAAACATGTGATATTGAAATTCAGCAACTTTAAAGCTTCAACTATCAAAATAAATGAGGCTTAATCCTCAGATTTACCAATTAAGTATAATATGAGGCTAGAATCCTCAGATTTTCCTATATGCTCAACATGAGTCTGAAATTTTTAAAATTTCAATTAGTCTTGTAATCAAGGCTGAAATCCTCAAATTTATCAATTGATCTCAAATATTAGGCTTGATCCTTTGATTTAATAATTCAACCCAAATACACCTTCCATGGTCACCTATTTCTCTTCACAACCCACTTGGATGTGAATTTCCTATGACTTAAATTAAGTTCGAGAGGAGTAATGATTTTCCTAATATTTTCTCCCTTTGGTGATTTTCTAGTTAGAGCTTTATGTTTAGTAGGTGATTTATCTATGTTAGTCATACCCTGATTATTATTGCCCTTGATTAACATTGATTTGACCTTTTCATTGAGCTGAACAATTAGAGTTAGCAACACCTTCAATTTATCAGTCTTTTTAGGAAGGGTTGGAAATTCTTTACTTATCAACGATTCTTTAGAGATACTTCTCTATTGGTGTGTCAATTTTACAATAATGAAGAATCTACTACTATAGTTTGAAACTAAGGTGGATTGGGTCATTTTTAAGATATCACATTCAAATTTAAGGTGCCCAATATTTCCACATGCATAACATAGAGGAGAAGCTCTTAGTCTACACTTAGAGATAGACAATTCCCTTTAGATTATCAGAGGGGTAGAAACAAAGATATGACTATCAAGTTCAAATCTTCTATTATCCCCAAAAGGCTTACCCATACTAGATTTACATCATGTATTCAATGTCCTAACCAAGATGAAACAGGTGAAATGCAGCTCAAGATATGGAACAGGGAACATTTCGGGGATATTTTTCAGTAAGCTAAAGATAGCCGAAATAGAGGTGGCTGACCTTGATCATCAACTCCAACAATCTGACCTTCCCCAGGATGAACTATCATCCTTACATCACAAATTTCTGGAAGCTTCAAATCAGCTTGATTAGTGGGAGACTAAACATGAAATTTTCTGGAAATAGAAATCCAGATCCAGCTGGCTAAGAGAGGGAGACCGCAACACTAAATACTTTCATGCAATTGCCACAGAGCGTCATTCGAGAGCCAGGATCTCTAACCTTCAGCTACCATCAGGGGAGGTTGTGATAGGTCACGAAGACATCAAAAGAGAAGCTAGTAACTATTTTAAAAAGCTATTTAAGGGAAGATCCGATCAGGTCAATTCCGATTTATTGAATTTGGTGCCTCAGCTTATAACGCAAGACATGAACATCTCTCTCACTGCTCCGCCTACTATCCAAGAGGTTCAAGCAGCCATCCAAGCAATCCCATCTGACTGTGCGCCTAGGCCGGATGGTTTCTTTGGTAGCTTCTACTCTACGTGTTGGGACATCATTGGTCGTGACATCCACAAGGCCATAGTTTATTTCTTCCAAGGTGGTAAAATTCCTCGGGTGGTTAATTCCATGCTCATCTGCTTGATCCCCAAATGGGATGCACCGACTAAATGGACTGATTTCAGACCAATAAGCTTATGCAACTGTCTTTATAAAATCTTCTCTAAGATCATAACAGTGCGTCTCAGTGGTATTCTCCCCATTCTTATTTCCCCATAACAAGGTGCCTTCATCAAAGGAAGAGCAATCTCAGAAAATATTGCTCTTGCCCAGGAATTATTCAGGGAAGTGAATAGGAAGAACAGAGGCAGAAATGTGGTGCTAAAACTTGATATGGAAAAAGCGTACTATAGAGTTGACTGAAACTATCTAAAGTAAGTTTTTCTATGCTTCAGTTTCTGTGACAAGTGGGTTCTCCTAGTTGAAAATTATGGGGTTCCTGCTGGTTCTCAATTCTCATTAATGGGGAATCCTCTGGTTTCTTCAAATCCTCTCGTGGATTGAGGCAAGGTGATCCGCTTTCCCCAAGCCTCTTCATTTTGGGAGCAGATGTCTTAAGTCGTGGCCTCTGGAACTTGATGGCAAATGGCAGTTGCTTCCTTTCTCGTTAGGGAGAGGCTGCCCGCGAGTCTCTCACCTCCTTTACGTAGATGATACCCTTCTCTTTTTTAATGGTGGTAGAGGAGTACCAATCATCATTAGGCCAACTTATTAACAAAGAGAAGAGTTCCTTTCTCTGTTCAGACAAGATCCCAACGTCCAGTATTTGTCATATCATCTCTTTAATTGGAATTACCAGATCCACAGGAACGTTTTGTTACCTGGGAGTTCCTCTATCATTTGGTAGGTTGAAATCTTCTACTTTTTAGCCTTTACTGGACAAAGTTGGGGGTCGTATTAAGGGTTGGACAGCTAAAATCCTGTCCCAAGTAGGGAGAATGGTCCTCATTAAGCATGTGCTGAATAATATCCCTATTCATACTATGACTGCCTCCTGTATTCCAAATCAGGTCCTAGCCGACCTTGACAGAAGAATTGCTTCTTTCTTTTGGGGACGGAGTGAAGGTAAAAGAAAGTTACACTGGAAGAGTTGGAAAACGATCTCAACGCCCAATGACGAAGGTGGTCTCGGTATCAGGAAACTAGCCGATGTGATGCAAGCCTTCAACACTAAAATGGCTTGGGTGCTAAAATTTCACAAAGATTCCAATCTATGGGCCTCTTTCTTGGCTATTAAATATAATCTCTCCCACGGTCCGATGAGGACAGTTGTCATCCACATAAGAGCTTCCCCATTCCTTAAGAGGATCCTTAGTAAATTTTTGCTCATCGATGACAATGTTCATTGGCATATTGGCACAGGTGAATGCAATTTTTGGCAAGCAAATTGGACAAGCCTTGGCCCCCTTCGGAACTTCTTGTCATCTGATGTTGCAGCTACCATTCAGCCCCTGAAAGTTAATCAAGTGTTGGGACCTAAGGGCCCGCTTCCTCCATTGATTGCCCTGTCTATGCTCCCAAATGAGGTGTCTGATTTCATATTCCAACATGGTTTCTGCTCCTCATCTAAACCCGATCATCCCCTATGGCCTTTCACCTCCAAGTTCCTTCTTAGTCAAGACCACTTGGAATGTCTGTAGGCTAGTTAGCCCCTCAAAGGAATGGGTGAATTGGTTATGGCATGATCAGCTTGCGCCAAAAATCTCTCTTTTCCTTTGGAGACTTCTTCATATAAGGTGCTTCCTCTTTAGCTATCAGTCCAAGTTAAAGGCGTCTCCCTGGCCTCTAAATGTTTATGCTGTAGAGAAGGATCCGAGCAGGGCCCAGACGCAAAGTCTTATTCTCATCTCTTTCTACACAGCCAAATTGTAAAATCTGTTTGGAATTTCTTTGGTGTGCAGGCGGGGATCTCCATCATGTAGCCTTTATCAGTGGAATCCAGAATAGTTCAATGGAGAAGTGCCTGTGCCAGCGGGGAATACCAGGGGCAGCGTCACCTCCACACCCCTGCGTTCATTTTGTGGGAGTTATGGAAATCTAGGAGTGGGAGTTATGGAAATCTAGGAATGGGGCCTTTTTTGATGAGAGGATAATGAATCATCATTCAATCATTGCTAAAGTCCTCTAGTGGCTATCTAATGTCAGGGAGGGAGTTGCAAATCTCAAGCTCGCCCAGCGCCCCCTGCCTATGGATGGCCTTCAGTCAGTTCGCGTTTGTGGTCAGAATCAATCGGCGCCTATAGTAATCCGTTGGCAAAAACCACCCACTGGTTGGCTTAAAATCAATGTTGACGGATCATCTAGAGGAAACCCGGGCCTGGCTAGGGGAGGTGGTGTTTGCAGAAATGACAAGGGAGATTTTCTATTTGATTTTGCTTCAAGTTATGGAATTATGACAAACATTGGTGCTGAGATCAGGGCAGTTCACAATGGAATCCTTTTGGGCTTGGAAAAAGTTTTCTCCCAAATCATAGTGGAATCGGATTCGGATATGGTGATTAAGTTTTTCAATGATGGGGCCAAGATTGGGTGGGCTTGGAAAGGTTAAAAAACCATTACTGAGAGGCTCCATGGGCTCGCTTCGGTAATTTTCAAACACATTTATAGGGAGGGCAATAGCTCGGCAGATGGCCTTGCTCGAGTAGGAAGTGTGTCCCAATCTACATCTTTTTCCTCCTGCACTGCTGATCTTTGTCGGCATATGCAGGGTGTCCTTTTCCTTGACAAGGTGGGGCTCGGAGCGATTCGAGAGAGGAAGTCTTAATGCATGCCCCTTCCCCGGTTTCCTTCCCTTTGTTTGTTTCTTTCTTTCCTTTGTACGACCTTTACGATAGGTCTTCCTTGGGCTTTTTTTCGAAGGAAGACCTGAAGCGTTGTAAATTTTTACCCTGAATGAATATATCTCTTTCTTTTGAAAAAAAAAATATTCCTAAAAAATAAAAAATAAAAACTAGATTTATAAATATGTTCATGTTCTTGGATAACCATAGCTTTCCCCTTATAGGAAGATATCATTCCAAGGCTACTTTAGATCTCACTTCGGGTGGTTAATACTTTCAGGAGGAACTCTCTCTAATACCAATTGAAATTGTGCATTGTGAGCCCACATGCTATATGTGCAGAAGCATATAGAAGCTATAAAATGAAGGCTATGTCCTAGAGGGGTAGTGATTAGGACTAAGATAAAAATTATGTCATTTAAACACAATTGCTTAACTTAAAATAATGTACAAATTAAACAAGGTAAAGCAATTTAATACAAAGGCTTCTAAGCCATTAGTGGGTTTAATCATATAGACTACAAAAGATGTAGCAATCAAGCACCTATTCGCTAAACATGATAGTGTACATGTGTGTGTGCGTGATGTGCTACTTATCAACTCCTAATATTTATCAAATTTATGCATACATATAATTAAACATTCAATCACATAAGCATAATTAAACAATTGTTCAAAGGCAATCCTAAATATAAGCATGTATAGTGGTTTGGTTTCCCAACTCCACTCCCGATGAACGCACTCATCCCATGAGTATACCAGATTAATTTCTTTATCGGAGGTTTTAAATCAGGTTCACATCCAAGATTTACAATCTTATACAAGGAATTGCTCTTGAAAGAGATTCTATATAGTTTTTTATAGGCTCGCCATGAACCTCGGCTCTACACAAGAACATATAAGTATACACTCTTGTCGGAGGCTCCTACAAGAGACTTGAGTTGGTTTTCTATCAGCTAACTAACAACCTTGGTCCTAGTCCAAGGACCTACATTTACTCCCACCAGAGGCTTCCATAGATACTAACACGCACACCCTCATGTCTGGTGAATTTTGCCATATATAAGAGCCTAGGTCCTACACAAGAACATATTAAATTTAGGTCACAAATTCTTACCCTCAATCCTACACAATGAAAGAGAGTATGAACTCACTC
This sequence comes from Magnolia sinica, assembly GCF_029962835.1. Taxonomy (NCBI): domain Eukaryota; kingdom Viridiplantae; phylum Streptophyta; class Magnoliopsida; order Magnoliales; family Magnoliaceae; genus Magnolia; species Magnolia sinica. The sequence continues at coordinate 7,899 of NW_026682757.1, forward strand.
AATGACACTTGTTGAATTGAGCCCCATTGATGCGTCGTCTTGGGTTGGTTGATCGATACTCTCTCGTGCTTCAATTAGCTCCCATTTTGCTATCATGATCATGATGCCAATGTTTTGTCAAGTCTTCAGCTCAAAGATCAAACACCTTGCATGTAGTGTTCCTTTTAGGTGACCAAAGTGATGGAAGGTTAGACGAATTTCTTACAACTAATGGAATCTTGTAATCCTCGAAGATTCACCTAAATGGGTCTATTAGAGGATTTAGACAAATGGCGACAAATGGCATACTAATACAATTAGGTCTAATCTCTAAAAAATTGTAAAGTTCAAGCTCATCTTCAAGGTGGAGGTTGGAATCTTAATTAGAATGTTAATCTCAAAGAAGATGACTTAGAACTCATTGGTTTATACGCTTAGGATGAGGGATATAATCATGGAATCACCTAAACTTTTATTGCACCAAAAACCCATGCCCATGCCAAATAACCAAATGTCATTTTATAAGAAACCGATTTGCAATGACTACGAAATGGCTAGTTAACAACTCTTTCAATAGGATGGAAGGACGTTCGATGGGATTGAACCCTGTGTTAATCTCATCTAGAAAATTCAGTTATATCTCTGTATGGTTGTTAGACTCTTTCTTCAATCTAATCGAGTCGCTTTCAACGGAATCGATGAGACCTTTCGATATCATCGAAAATTTCTCAATTTCATATAGAAACTCGGATAAAAAATTCATATCTTGCTGGAAAATTTTGAGTTTCCTACTTAATTTTATCGAGTGGTCTTCAATGCGATTGAAACCCATCGACAGATTGCCAATGGGATCGAAGTCCAATCGAAAACCACTGTTTTGGACATACAATTTCAAAGTAGCTTTGCATCACTTATAACGTTACTTATCATGTTCCAATTAAGCTCATAAGACTAGGGGATGATCAACAAAGTTTACTTATTAGGTTAGGATCATATAGGAGTTCAATGAATTGTTTTAAGTTATAGGTTACGGTTACCAAAGCACCTCATTTACCTGTTCTTTTCTTCTTGATGCTCATGTTCTCTTGTATCTTCGATCTTTAGCTTCGAAGGGCTCAAGAGACTATATGACACATGGACTCATGTGATTGGCAAACAAGATGCACAAATCAGTGTACTAACAGCCATCTAAGAGATGTACTCAAACAACTCTTTTTTTCCAAATAAACCCTTTCTGAAGTAAGTATTTTCTCGAAGAATTTCATAGCTTCCACACAAATAGAAACTGAATCTTTTTTTTTCTTTTTTTTTTTAATCATCGTCCTTGATTTTAGCTTTATCTTCCTTATATTAGCACACTTTCTATACTCAACTATGGTTGTGTGTAAGAACCTAGTATTTGTATTCCCTCGTAGACACCCCACCATAGATAAGAGAGTTGCTCCGCATGATTCAACCGACATCCAAAACCAAATGCATGCCTGACCCCGAAAAGACTCAAAACCCTATCATAGCTAGCCAAAGAACGCTCTTAAATCCTTTAAAGCTAAGCCAGATGAAAAAATCAAAGGTGATGTTGTTGGAGGGAAATCGATTTTTACTGGCTACCATCCATTAATCAGGGTTTGACAGATGGCATCATGAGATTCTGTCTGGCAATTGCACCTCAAAATATGAGCTTAATATGATGGGGAGAATTCGATTCTCGTTTATGTCCAAACTGAACAATACTGAGTACACAACAGCTGAGGAAGACCTCAAAATTCTAGATCAACCACTGTGGTAGTCGGTGGGAATCAGATTCTCACCCTCCCTCCACAAAACAAATCACCCCACCGCAATCTAGAGAGTCGTTTAAGGAAAAAAAGGAAGAGAGAGAACTAAGACCGGTGGAAGAGAGAAAAGAAGAAAAGGAAAGAGAGAATAAAAGAGAAAAGTGGAAAAGGAAAAAGAAACTAGAAATTTGCATTTTACCGGTTCAATTTATTTTTAGCTGTAAAAGTATTATCTTTTAATTTTTCACATTACACCATGATCATGATCGATGTTGAGCACCTCATCTCCACGGTCGTGATTATGGCTGTTTTCTTTAATTTTTTATTTAATAATCTTCTAGGTCTCGGCTGACATTGAGTACTTTGTCTTCACAATCTTAGCCCCAATAAACAATAATTTTATAGATCTTCAAAATTTTCAAAAATTTCTAAATCTTATAAGGTAGAGATCATACAAGTGTATGGGTGGATAAGGGCACCTAACCCATTCTATATCACTAAGTCTCTTACTTGAATCTCTAGTCACATACTAACCACAAGAGTCATTTAGGTTTGGAAAGCTTTTGAAATCTCTTAACTAATCGCAATTCCACATGTCTAATTGACTGTAAATTCTAAATTTTATTGGCTAGTGGCGACTCCAAGTCAAATAGAAAACATTTGAAAGCTATTTTTTTTTTTTTTTTTTACTTTTTTGGAATATGACTTTGTTCATTTCAAAAAATCACCACCTTTACATTTGGGCCACCCTTTACATAAAATAGGGGTCCACCATGACACGCATCAAGTAATTTGAAAGCTAATTTACCTCACCACACAATCGGTTAAAAGAAACCACCATCCCACGCAGTTTGCACGCATGCATGTTGACACCCCTTCAGCAAGCCATTTCTTTTGGACTTTTTGTTTCTAGAAGTTCTCTTCTTGAAGCTAACTATTCGCTGGGAAAGATCTCTCTTCCTCCAACAGAGCCACTTCTGCTGAAGCACCCGATCGTATACCTCTCTAATATTCTAAAACATATTACGAATGTCTTGTTCCAGGACTTTAAGGCCCCTTTCTAATATTTGAAGCCTTCAGACAATAGTGCGGTTTGGTGACCCTAAGACCAGGAGCTCCCAACTACTCCTCACCGTATCTAAGAAGCTCAGGTGAGACGTCCACATTTGTTGGAACTTGTATGCCTTTGAAAGTTCACTTCATCTTCCTCCATAGATAGAAACAGAGAGTGGTCCAAAAATATTTAATTTAGGGAGATGCACAACTCCAAACCTAGGAATTACTCTCATCCAATATAGGTTCACCAGTACCCTGTCAAGTCTCGATCGAACGAGACTCGGCCCCTTGAGGGTGATGCGTCAACCACCATGTTTGCAGCAACTAGTTGCTTTTTTATATATATAAATATTTTAATCTTATATAAACTTGAATAATTGAATTATTTTCTATCATTCTTGCTATTTCTAATTTATAGTTAACTAACTATCGAGTCAAGTTAGATCATCTTCAAGTTTACTTAACCCAAGTGAACATCAGTCGAGTTTTCGAGTTTTTTAAACTATTAACTTAATTTTGGAATCTTACTTTCTATAATAAAGATGAAAATAATCATTACAATTTTCATATCCATACTTTGGTTTTCTTGTATCCAAACACGCCTACATATAGAAGCTGCAGGTTGCACTGAGCATGGGCCCATGTGAGCGATCAGGACCATTAATTATATGCGACCTACTATGTGCTTTCCATCAGATGGCTACAATTTGTTACATCTTCTGGCCCAAATATCAGTCCATTTCACACCTGAGGTGAGCCACAACATATGAAACAATCTGGCGGCCAGAAAATTCTATTTTTAATCTCAATTTTCTTTGTATGGCCCACCGGAATGAAACGGCCCAGTGATTTAGGTTGAAGATTTAAATTTTGTTTGTGTTTGATTTGAGCTGTATAGTGATGTACATGATAGGTGAGGTTTATTTATTGTGTGGCGCGTATAATATTTTTGTTTATGCAACAAAGTTATATAAGTGGTGGGGTCCTACCTTTCGGAAAAACAAAAAAACAAAAAGACAAAAAAGTTCTCACACAGCGCATGTGTGAATGGGAATGGATTCACGCGATTGAAATTGGCAAACACGCTTCCTATACTATATAAAGTATTTTTATTTTTTATTTTTTAAAAAGACAATTGCGTGAGTTCGTAAAAGGAGGAATGCGAAATGTGTAGAGAAAAGCATTAAAAAAACAATCTTCTTTTTTCTGTCTTCTCATCTCTTCTTTACGTTTTAATCTTTTTTAAGGTCACCATCCATTTTAGTGGCTTTTGAGGACATGACTTCTTGTAATTTTTCTAAACATCGGTCACATGCAACCTGAAGCACGCTAACTTGTCTCCCAGCCACATCTTTCAGACCAACTCGTCACTTGTTTAGGAAATCCGTACCATTCAAAACCATATGCCCCACCAGAAAAATTGCCTGATATGAAAGTAAGGACGGTTCTCCCATCCGCTGGGCCACACTAATGAAATCAATCAACAACCAACAGTCTACGCGGATAGAGGTGTGGCCCACTTAATGTGTGGACCTGCATGATTTTCATGTCATGTGACTTTGATGGTGGGACTACCATTTGCAAGGGATGAATGCTTTGTTTGCCGGAAAGATATGGCAGGAACATAGGTTAGCGTACTTTCTACTGTATGTGATCAGTTCTCTTTGGTAAAAGCCAAGTTGCAGCTTGCTCTAATCCCGTGACTTGTGTCTAAGGAATCAACTACATGAACTTATAATACATCCCGTGACCTATGCCTACGATGGAATGAATTACATAATCCAAAGATTGGATGGCTAGGATCTTCTAATCTTGGGTTTTCTAAAGGATAACCCATTCTAATTTGGACCAATTACATCAAGAATCAGATCATCAAATCGTGGGCCCCACTTGCAGAAACTGAAAAACTAATAATATTGGGAGGAGTTTAAAGTTTTTAACCTCTCAGTTTTATATTTAGGAAGGTTCAATATAAACGTTTCTAGGCGTAAAGTACAAATCAACCTGTGGGTCCCGTTATTTTGTAATGACATCCAACCCATCCATCATGTACATCCCTTAATTTTCTCTATAACGCCCAAAAATCCAGCCAATTGGAAGCTCAAGGGGGCCACACCACGGAGAAAGTTTGGATTGGGAAGCCCACCACTAAAGAACTTCTTGATATTCTGTGAGACCCATCATCTTTGTACATGCCATCTAATTCATTGAAAAGATGCATCCAAGCAAGATCTATGGATAGAAAAATCAGCCCATTCAAAACTTAATTCGGTGGACCACAACATGTAATTTTGGTGATAGGGATGGTTTTATTCGGTGTTGTCTACCGGAGCTTTGGATCAAACTGAGTTTGGGTTTTAAGGGAGACTAAGGAGGAATGCATGTGATGAACGGATTCGATTTCATTAAAACATAACCTGACCCTTGCATACATTTGTACATTAGGCTTATAATAGAAAGGATTTGTAATTGATCCAGCCTCATTTCTGTACCATACATGCATGTGGCTATTTGTATGATGGAGATTAGCACTCTCTCATGACGAGATGGAGGAATAGATTGATTCTTGAGGTTGGTTCACGCTCCTGTCATGTCGAAGTACTGCATTAAAAATAAAAAAAACAAAATAAAAACAAAATAAAAAAAACACTGTTTTTCATGTTGCGCATGGTAGTGTTATAGGAAAGTGTCGGTCTCTATAAAGAAAGCGCCAAACACATAACATGGACGGCCATGGGCCACATAAACAATTCATAGATAGATTATTGACTTTGTTATAGGTTTCGACAGGTTTTTACCAATTCATATTTGCTTTTGATTTTTCTAGACAGTGTATTAAAAACCAAAGTCTAAATTTAAAAAATTAAAAGAATAAACGAAAATCCACGGTCAATGTACTGCTCATCTCATCCCCGACACAACTTACAATCAATTAAATGAGTTGAAATGTGATATGTATTTTTTTACGACTCGTAGTTTGATTTGGACTCCAAAGTCATCTTTTTTTCTTTTTTTTTCAAAGATTGATTTTGATTCCAAAGATTTCTTTTTGAGTGGCCTGAAAGTTAACTATGTTGAAATTGTGTGCTTTTAATCTATTCTGAAACAAGGGTCATCGATTGATTGACTATATTGATCAATTGATCAAAATTCTCTGGATTTTGTAATTTGCTCACTTGACACTTCTGAGCATGTTTGATTGATCGAACATGGATGATCGAGCGATCGAAGATTGCTCGATCGATGTCAATCGATCGAAGCTTAAATTGGCGATGTGTGCGGTTTCGCATAATTGCGCAATTTATTTCTTATTGTGAGTGTAACACTATATATGTGTGTAATACGGGATTATGGCATAACAAGGAAAGTTAAATTGTTTCTAGAGTTTTAAATGGAGGAAACTAGGGTTTTCGCATATGTAAGTTTATCTAATCTCTTGTAGTTTTATTTTCTTAGTGGATTGCTCGCTGCTTTATGAAGTAGTTTTTTTCCCCGAAGAGTTTTTCCACATAAAATCATGTGTTCTCTGTGTTATTTTATTTCTATTTATCTTTTGCTTATGTGATTCTACTCAGGGTTTGCTTCTACGGTGCCCAACAAGTGGTATAAGAGTCATACATTGGGATTCGAGTTTGAATTTGAGAGATGATAATGAAGGGATATAACATGAAGTATAAGACAGAGAAGTTCACCAAAAAAAAAAACCTTTAAATTATGAAAGGTAAAGATGAGATGCATTTTACTTCAGCAAAGATTGCAACAGGCACTCCTTGGTAGCGTTTTACGATTATGAGCAATGAAGAATAGGAAGAACTTGATCAAAGGGCGATCACCTCGATCCAATTATGTTTGGCGGATGACATCCTTTATAATGTCCTTGATCAGAAAACTACCGTGAGGCTTTTAGACGGAGTTAGAAAGCTTCTACATGACTAAATCTCTCTCAAATCATTTGTATTTGAAAAAACAATTCTATAATCTGAATATGCTGGAAGGGTCATATCTTAATGAATACATTGGCGCTTTCAATCAATTACTTTGTAAGTTTATGAGTGTAGAGTTGAAAATCGACAAAGAAGACCAAGGCCTAATCATATTGAATTCTCTTCCAGAGTCATTCTCGTAGACATTATGTCACACAGTTGGGAGATCATTGAAGTCGAAATTATTATCCCAACCCTTCATTCGAAGTAGTTGAGAAAAAATGATAGTGGCGGGGGTTTCTCTACGGATGTGTTGGTTGTTAGGGGAAGAGGTTCTAAGCGAAAGAAGGGAAAAAGTCTAAGGGCAAAGGGAAGATGAAGTGTTAGAACTATGGTAAGTTAGGGCACATGAAGAAGGATTGTCGGAATTCCTAAGTTCAAAAGGCAGATAAGTTAGAGGATATTCACCAAGGGAGGCCAACACAGTGAAATCCAGTGAGGGGCAAGTGGTTATGATGTTTTGATCACATCTAAATCATGATATCTTAGTAACTCGTTCACCAGTTACAACGAGTACATTGGTGGCCAAGTGTTTATGTGCAATTACTTTACCTATAAGGTTGTTAGTATCGGATCAGTGCGCATCAAGATATTTGATGGGATGAAGCATAGCCTGACATATGTGAGATATGTTCCTGATCTAATGAAGAATCAGATATCCCTAAGAGCTCTTGAGGTACTTTGGTGCAAGTTCACCAGATTTGATTGTGTCCTAAAAGTTTCAAAGGGAAAAATCATTGTTATGAAAGCATGGAGGAGTAGTAACCTTTACAAGTTGATTGGGAATATCGTACCGGGTGAATCCACGTCGTCTATAGTGAAATCCACGTATGTGCGTTTGTGTCATGCGCACCTAGGCCATATGAGTGAGTGCGATATGAAGGTACTTTCTTATCATTGTTTAATTCTTGCATTTAAAAGTATTGATTTTAATAGATGTGAGTATTGCAAATTATACCAAATCTGAAATTTCATTGACCTAATTCTCAATGGAGGAGAATTTTGATGATTGGAAGGGATTCCATCACCCTACCATGCCCAGGAGATGATAGTGAACAAAAGAATTTACCAATCTCACAATCTCAAAATAGGAAAAGAAGATATCCAAAGCTATCAAAGCATCTATTATAATTTGAGTCACAATAAATCACAGAAAACTGAAAATATTCCTTTAATATTAAACTAGAAATCAATGAGGTTCATCAAGAGCAAGAATCAAAGTAAGAAAATCATCCAAATATGCTACAAGCTTCACCTTTTAGCCCTAGCTAAGAGATTTAGCCAACTATGGACATGATTGGATCTAAAACCTTAAAAGAAAGCATTAAAAATAAATAAAGAATGAAGAAAAACTCTTGGGAGACTGCTCCATCCTTTGGCTCTGCTCCTTGAAACCCTAGATTGTTAGTGCACTTATTTACACTCATGTTTGTCAATTACATTACTAGTTGTGTCTTGTAGTCGGATGAGTTCTTGGCAAGTGAAGACCGGGGACGCAACTGGATCAGAAGCCTCAAACAACATTTAACACAAAGAACTGCTTTTACGATCTTGACCTTGCAAATAGATGACCCCAACCCAAATAGGAAAACCTACTTAGGTCATCTATTCAAAGCCAAGTCCGAGTTCATTTTTTATATATCCTTAGCCTTGGCCATTAGCAAATCCTAAGTAGATGAAAGATTAAAAGGACAACCAGGAAAATCTGTCCACTTTCGGTATGAAGAAGGTGTCACCGAATAGCACCTTCGGTATCACTGAAGATACCTTCCGTGTTACCGAAGGGGCTTAAAACAGTCCAGCAAGCTTACAATGTTAATTCGGTGTCATCGATTGGATATTTCGGTGACACCGACTGCCACCGATGAACAATGTTTGGTGCCACCGAAAGGGACTATTTTCAGACAGCAATTTGAAAATTTTATTAGGTACTATCGAAAGATATTTTGGTACCACCAAAGCAAGTTTGCCGATACCGAAGCTGGCTTCAGTAACACCGTAAACTAGCCATTTTCTATCTGTTGAAACTTTTTATTTATAAAAGCAACTCGTAAAAACTTACAAAATTGGTGGAAATAGGCATCATAGAGTCTCTAGTGTATCCGAAGCTTATCCTAGCCTATTTAGACTCTATCTAGACGAGTTTCATGTTCTCTTCATTGTGATCCTTCACTCCTATGAGCATTCAAAGCTCCTATTAATGAAGAACATGAACTCGTGCCTTCTCTAGAGTACAAAAGTCAAACCAATAGGAAAACCCTTTGTCTTTTGATACTCTAGAGCATCCGTAGGTTTAATCCCTTAGGAAATCCACTCATTATCCTATATAGGAGATTCAACCAACTCCCATTACCTTGGTCACCTTTATAGGTACATCTTATGCAAGGTTTTTTATCGTGAAGACGTACTTAATAGGTAAATCCAAACAACACGATCGGGGGAGCATCAGGAACCTGATTCAAGCACGAGACCATGAAGATCAAGCATCCCAAGACGAGCTACAAAAGAGAAATCTATCCAACAAGTGTCATAATTAAGAGTTCAAAGTTTAGTCTCTTTCCTCGTGTAGAATTGAGGTTAAGAGTTTGTTATAAAAAAAACTCATTTAGGTTCCTTATGTGGGACCTTGGCCGGTGGGGGTAAACGTAGGTGCCTTCTGTGGGACCTTAGCCGGTGAGCCTTAATGTAGGTGTCTTATGTGGGACCTTGGCTGGCGAGCTTAAATGGTAGGTGCCTAGTGTGGGACCTTGGCTGGCAGGCCTAAACATGGGTTCTAGGTGTAGTTCTTACGGAGAGTATAAATTGTGTCCTTAGTGTAGGACTGTAAAGGTTATTGGTGAATCTGTTTTAAAACCATTGATAGTGAAATCCGGTGCACTCTAGGATTAAGTGTGGATGTCGGGAGTGGAGTAGGCACGTAGCCAAACCACTATAAATGCTTATGTTAGGAATTGTCATTTGCGCATCTTTTTAATCATGCTTATTTATGCTTGAATGTTCTAACTTCTCATACATGATTAAAGAATGCTATGGATTGATAGGAAGCACATTCCACACACAAGCTCACAACATTAGGCTAGTTGTTATATTTCGCATATCCTTTATAGCCTTTATGATTGGAATCTCTAACTGGCTTGGAAGCCATTAGAGTTATTTTGCCTAACTTGGTTAAAATTGAATGATTATTTAAGTTAGGCAATCAAGACTTTAAATAGGTAAAAATAATTTTAAAGTCCTGCTCATCCCCCTCTAGGACCTTAACTCAAATTCCTTCTTTAGTATTAACGGTGTAAACTGCAATTTCAATTAGTATCAAAGCGGGTTCCACTTGAAGGGTTTAACAACCTTGAGGGAGATCTTGACAAAAATGGAAGATACGGATATTAAAGAAATAATTGAATTTCAAATCAATGAGGAAAAAGAAGAAAAAGAAAAAGAAAGTATACATGATCCTTATGATCAACTCCACATACATAGTATCAATATTTTCAAAAAACTTGGCATTTCAAAAAATAAAAATAAACAATTGCAAAAAGATTCAGATGAAACATCAAAAATAAATACACAAATGATAAATGATCTTCAGTAATATCATATTGAAAACGACAAGCTTGAAAGAACTTCTATATCCCTTGAATCTGAAAGTCAAAAACTAAAGAAATAGATTAAACTTTTAGAATCAGAAAATGAAGAACTCAAAAATGAAAAACACAAACTAAGATTTGATTTAGAAAAGTCTAAACGATCTGTTGAACTTAGTTACAAATTTTCACAAAGTAGTGAAAAACTGGATAAATTGCTAGGGATGGGAAAAGGCCATGAAGACAAAAGAGGATTAGGATATGAATCTAGAAAGTCAAGCCCGATCCCTACACCACCTATATATAGGAAGACTGCTGCATTTGGGAGCAACATAAAAACCCCTCCAATTTGTCACTCCTGTGGAGACTTGGGACACTACAAGTTTGAATGTCTTGTATCCAATAAGTCTCACTTCACTTCCAGGCTAAACCATATAGAAAAATCTAAACCAGTGGGAAGATTAGTCCAAAAAACTAAGAGTCCTTCAAAACATACATCAAATGAAGGTAGAAAATACCCTACTCCACCCAAAATAACTACAAGGATGGTGGAGCTATTGAATCAAGTGGATCAACTGAATCAGAAAACCAGGGAACTAATGAAACAAGGAAATTTGGCACAAATACCTGAAAAATCCAAACAACTCCAAAATGAAGATAAAGTGACATCTCCCAAGAAAACTATCACCAAATGGGTTGTAAAGAACAAGAACAACTGCTTTGTAATTCACACTGCACTTAAAGCAGACAGTATTTCTAAGTGGTATCTTGATAGTGGATGCTCCAAACATATGACAAGTGATCGGACCCATTTTTGTGAGTATTCAAAATTTGATGGTGGGTCAGTCACTTTTGGTGATGGAAGCTCGGCCAAGATTGTTAGACGAGGGACAGTAGTTGGGCCTGGTTTGCCCAAGATTAAAGATGTTCTTTGCATATAGGGACTGAAACACAATCTCCTAAGCATATCCCAAATCCGTGACAAAGAGCATTTTTGTAACTTTCTCTAAAAATGTGTGCAAGATCTCAAATCACATAAGTAAACTTGTTATGAAAGGTCTTCACACAAGTGACAACTGCTATGTAATTGAAAGCAGTGGAGAAAGTGTCTCATCCACAAAATGCCATATGGCCTTAAATAATGAATCCAAGCTGTGGCACCAAAGACTTGGGCATGTCCACTATCGGAATTTGGCGAAATTAAGCTTAAGAAATTTAGTGAAAGGTCTCCCTAAGATCAGGAAAAATGAGAAGATTGTGTGCAATGATTGTCTAAAAGGCAAACAGATAAAGGTTGGACACAAAAAGACAACCACTGTAGAAACTTCCAAACCTCTTGGCCTATTGCACATGGATCTAGTGGGACCTACTAAAGTTGAGAGCAATGGGAAAAAAGATATTTTTTAGTAGTAGTGGATGATTATTCAAGATTCACTTGGGTTGCCTTTCTTCGGGAAAAATTTGATGCATTGAAGAATTCCAGAAGTTGGCAAAAAGGATTTAAAATGAAAAGGGGTATTTCATAAATTGAATCAGGAGTGATCACGATGGAGAGTTTGAGAATGATTGATTCAAATCATATTGTGATAAGAATGGAATCCGACACGAATTCTCAACTCCAAAGACACCTCAACAAAATGAAGTGGTTGAAAGGAAAAACAAGGTATTACAGGAAATGGGCTCAATAATGATAAATAGTAAAAACATGGCTAAAAGTTTCTGGGCTAAAGCCGTCAACACAACCTATTACATAATTAATAGAGTATATGTAACACCCAGCCCAAGTCGGAATAGTGTCCTGAGGCGCTCACGTGTGAACTGACGCAGGACCTTACGATTCCAACACACGTGTGGACTTATTTCTGATAAATTAATCCTGATTAAGCCACTAATACAATCGGATCCAATTATAATCAGGCCAAACACAGGTCGTAGAGCCAGACGGCCAAATTATACTTGGCATTTGCCTGTGCGAGCCGTGCACCGCCCAAGGAAGAACCAAAAATTATGAAACTCTGGGGGGCCATGGGCCTCACTGGGCTTGTGGTCCATCGCAGGCGTCAGGGTCGGACATGCCCAGAAATGGACAAATTGTGTTGTCCAATCGGGGCTTGGAAAATGCAAGTCGACGGGCCTAAAGAAGGAAAATCTGAAATTTTAAATCAATTGGCCCCATTTCTTGAGTCAGTGAATCTAGGCATTCTAACCATCGGATATTTTCTAAATTTACATCAAAGGCTAAGAATATTTCCCTACCCTCGCCCACAAAATCTGACTGTTGATCGAAAATTGGTAACCGTTAATCGTGAACCAGACCTCTGCGATAAAACCCTGGATCCATTTGCCGTTAAACTTTACTCGGCCCTTCATCTGGCCATGGGGCACCTTATCCATGAATTAGATGGACCAGGGGCCCATCAGAGTGGCCCCAATAGACAGAAATGGGCCCCATAGGGCTATTGAAGGCACTTTACGAAACTCAGGGCCAAAGGATTTAATTTCAGGGTATTTAATGTCAAACCCTCTCTCATTTGTTGAGATTCCAACACCTGAAATCTGAGTGGGAGAGAGAGAGAGAGAGAGAAGAGAGAGAGAGAGGGAAAGAGAGAGAGAGAGAGAAGAGAGAGGGAGGGAAGGAGAGTGAAGATGGTGCTTAGGGATTGAAATTCCTCGCACCCACGTCCCTATATTACCGGGAATTCTGACCCGATTGCTGTAGAACCAATTTATGTCCGATCTAAGGTGAGATTCAAACTCAAACCTACCTTTCCTTAGCAACCAGCCACATGCAAGCACCTTACCACCATTTTCATGCAACGCAAGGCCCCGGTGCATCGAGTTTGCAGACCTGGCGACGTTAGGTCAATTGTGAAGGCCTCCGGTCAGCAATAAGTGCAGACCATTACCTTTAGATGGCTGATTTTCATGCCTAGTGTAGTTTTTAGTAAATGTGCATAATGTCTTGTCCTTGCATGTTGCTGAATTTTAGATTGATTGATTTGGGATTGTGAATTTAGAATTTTCCCCAAATGTGGAAAGGGGTTTAGGTTCGAACATCCTGAAATGTATGAAATGCTATAATTGCATGTTAAATTAGAGCACATGCACTCAATTTCCCCAAAAATTGTTGAATTGGTTAGTTGAACTTGGCTACATGTGAAGCCTATTAGGCGTAGGAGGAGTGCATTGTTGTTATGTTGCTAAATTTCTGCATTAATTGCTCCAAATTTTTGATATTGCTGAATCACATGCTTCACGCTGGCATATGTGAAATTGAATTGATGTTAATGGGTGTATGGCTATCCAACTTGTAGAAATCGTTGGAATGTGCGAACATGATTCTCATAGCTTAGTGGTGGTTAGTGTATTGCTGTTCATGTACTTGAAATGCTGAATTTTGTTGTCATTGTGTAATTATTTGTGAAATTGCTGAATTTATGTTATCTGCCTACGAAATTATCCTCTTATGGATTGGCTGATCAATCGGAATTATTTGGGAAACCCTTCGTTGGTTCAGCCCACGGCTAAATCTGGCCTGACCAATTGAGGTATAAATTGTCAGCCATAGTTGGACTACAAGAGACACCGTTCTCAGGCCGTTCAGTTTATGGTGCAGCTAGTGGGGGCATATTGGTCCATAATCGGCCATCCTTGCATGTTAACCATGGTTGCACACCTCTATATCAACTCGAGATACCCCGAGACCTTTGTGCCCACTATTAATTATAAATTTCGGGCCACAAGGCTCATGAGCCAGGGACGGTGGTATGAGACACTGTGTCCATGCTGTCGACCTACGCTGGGGTGACGAGCCTCCCTATAATGACCAATGAGCACTAAGACTCGTAAGCCGGCGACGGTGGTATGGGACACTGTGCCCGTGCTGTCGGCCTACACTAGGGTGACGACCTCCTCATAGTGACCGTAAGCAGGACTTGAAAGTCCCAATCGATTTTTTGCATGAGCTTAAAGCTATGGAATTGGCGAACCCACGAGGGCTAAGGATCGCGAGAGCCGTACGACCATGGCCTTGAGCTGCGTGATCAAATTAGGGCAATGTTTCTGATAAGGGTATTCCAGTTTTCCCAACCTACTAGATGAATGAACCTAATTAAACAACTTGGCTAACATTCTCATGACATTGCATTACTTATTGTGGCGACTCGGCAATTGAGGTCGCAACTAAGGGAGTGTTGGTCATTGCGATCATTAGACGTTGTCGCTCGAGGGAGAGTTGGTGGTGAGGGCATCATCATTTCATTAAACCATGCATTTCATTAACTACGAGTGCTTAGAATTTTATGATGAATTTTTTTTACTAAATCTATTTTATGTATGATGATTGTGCGATCTATTGCTAATGGTACCACTGAGTTAGCTACTCACTCCCACTCTGGGACGGTGTTCTAAAACAACAATCAGAATCTGGCATCGATGCAGGAACATTGGAGCGGGACGCGTTGAAAGATGCCGGTGTAGACGACTAAGAGGAGCATGCGTACTTTCAGACTTTTGGCGGACCCTACTAGCTCAATGGATGACCGTGGGTTTGGGCTAGGGCCCAACCCTTTTTAGGGAGTGATGAGAGGATGAGACTAGGTCCTTAATGGATAGTTCATTTTGGATTATGGGATTTGTACTAGATATTTACTATGGTAATTGCACTTGAACTTATAAATGATTAGTACTTAAATTTCTGAATAATTTGTTGTTTTATGTTTGATTTAATCCTCCATTGATCATAGGATACCTATATTCACATGCATATGAGGCCCGTTAGGGTACACGTGGCACTCGGGAATTTGAGAGTTGAGTTCCTACTCGGCCCTTGAATTTCGGGGCATACAACTTAGTATCAGAGCATGGTTTGGATTAAACCGGGCCTAGGGTGACGGGTCTATCGCGATGAACTTTGGTCTTAGGAGGGAGCGATTAAACTTAGAGACAGTATTAGGATCCCGAGATTATGTCATTTGGCAAGTCCAAACCCTGTGCGCTAGCCTCGGACTTGTGAGTAGAAATACCTAAGCTATATGAAGTGATCCAAATCACTTCTAATCGGGAGTTAATGAATTAAGTCGACCCGATTTTAATATTTTGGGACCAAGCTATGCGAGTAACTCTCAAGATTTCAACATTCTAGCATACAGACTTGACATTCCGACCTAACATAGGATCCACTTAATTTCCAGTCCAATTGGGATAGAAAGTCTCTGCATCAACTTAAAGGACTCCAGGCCCGCCTGAGTCATCATTTAAGGAGTTTTCAAGCCCAAAATGGACCTTAACAATGTGATAGAACGATCCTTCGACCATGATGAACGGACCTGACCCATCGGGGGCCAAACAAACACATTCAAGGGGACCCAAGGGGTCCCACAAACTGTGAAGAGGACCGAGGATGGCTGACTACCGCTGATTGGGTAGTGCGCCACCAGAAACACCAGAGGACGGCGGCGGAACCGCCACATCGGCAGCACACTGGTGATGGCTCCAGAGGACAACAGCCTCGCCGTCGATTTGACGGCCATGTGGGGTCCTTCCCACATGTGGGGGCCCCTCTATTCACTCCTCACCCCCTTTTTAAGGTTAAAAAAACCCCCTCCCAAGCCATTTTCCACACTCCAACCCTCTCCTAGACCCTTTTTCCCTTCTAAATTCTCATTTCCAAGCTCCAAGATTCATCTTCTTCCTTGCATGCCCCATCTCTAACCCATTTTATACCCTAATCATCCCAAGCCTTCCTTGTACTCTTCTAATCCCACTCATTTGAGCACAAAAACCCTTCCGCTAGGGTCCTACAACTCACATTCTCTCAAATCCCTCACTTCCTCTAAGCATTTTCACTCCATGGCTTTCTTCGAAATGGTGACATCCATCTTCTCCATCTCCATGCTTCTATCCCATATGGGGAAGAAGGAGCGGCCTCCGATAAAGCTGGGTCGAGCTGAGAGAGAAGATCCAAGAAGAAGCTGGATGCCGGTGCATGCCCAAGCACCGAGAGGAGGTTGAAACAAGATCTTGATCCCCAAATCCCGCCGAAAAAAGCGCTACCGCTAGGCATTGAGTATGGTAGGTTTAGACACCGCAAGATCGTATTCGAGGGCCACGTAGATGAGAAGTTATTCGGTCAACATCCACTGCTGGACCACCTTCTTGAGAATGGTTGGGGTCTAATGTTCGATGGGAAGTCTCATGCCAGTGAGGACCTTGTACGGACCTTTTATGCGTGCATGAGGAACCCATCCCTCGACCCTCTTGAATTCTTCATTCCTCTAGGCAAACAAGAGGCTCGAGTCAACGTGAATATAATTGCATGCATCCTTAGGGTAGAGTGCGGAGTTGTTCATGCCAACGAGAATAACCTTACAGAAAGGCAGGAAGGGGACCACCACATGCGCCACTTGTGCGGCCGACTGGTCAAGTGGAGGCGAGAAAACAGCCTCAAGCCGACAGATATGACCCCCGACTACCACCTACTCTACCACATATGCATGTATAACGTGTATCTGAGGTCGAACAACCGTACGGAATGCACCAGGTTCATGGTAGAATTCCTCTACTGAGTGGGACAAGGAGAGAAGGTATGGCTGCTTACCCTCGTACTAACTCAGATTATGAAGGTGGCGCAATCCATTCAGGAGAACCAGTCTCTCCCATTTGGCCAACTGATTTACAAGATTGCCCAAAATTATGGGTATAGGCAGCATGTGGAGCGCCTCGTCTTAATCAGAATGATTGATGAGAACACCCTCAACAATATGAAGATAGGTCGTAAACAGCGCATGGCCCAACTAGAAGAGTTCGGGGAGGAGATAGAAGAGGAGAGTGAGGAGGAAGAGGAGAGCGAAGCTAAAGAGGAAAAAGAAGAAGGTGAAGCCCAGGACACCGACTGGGAGCCTCCCACCACTCTTAGTGGGCACTAGAGTCAAGATGCGCTTGACTCCCGCATAGCCAAGATTGAGGAAAATTAGGAGAATTTGAGGAAGAAGCTGAAGAAGATGTCCCGCACGCTGAAGAAACTCATGTGCTATATGCAGGATAAGGGAGCGCCTCCACCTTCACCGGAGTCGGAGGATTAGGAATGTAGTGATGTAGTCATTTTTCTTTTTACAATAGTCTTGTATAGACTTAGTTTGGTTGTCTTAGGATGTAGACTTTTGATGTTTTCCTTGTTGATCGGTAACCATGCATTTTCCGTCATTGTACATGTAATGCCCTAGCATATGTAACACTGACAATTTTACTTAATGAAATGCATGAAGTTGCCTATGTTTGAGTAATATGTTGGAATATTTGAAAAGCTGATAACACTCATGTGATGTTGCTCTTAATTTGTGTACGTGTTATATGTTGCATCCATGGATTTAAAGTTACTAAACGTTGTGGAGTTTCCTTCCCAGACAATGAGACCCCAAGGCGATAGCCGCCTAGTCCACCTAGCCTTGGGTGAAAGAGATGAGCGGGGATGAACCGCCCCTAATGAACAATAAGGTTGCCAAAGTGGAGCTAATGAGCCCGACGTTGGAAATCGAGCTGCACACCTTAGTGGGAGTCATGGCCCATCATATGAATATGCCCTCGCCTGATCGAACCGGGATGGCAACCACTCCATATACCCTTTTCGAGCACTTTCAGAGGCTTAGACCACCCACCTTTGTCAGCACACACTGACCTGAGGAAGCCAAAACTTGGCTAAATCGGCTCATCAAGGCGATTCGACCCTCCACTACTCTGAAGCAGAACAGGTGGAGTTGATCTCCTATCTGTTCGAGAAGGAGGCTGATGTGTGGTGAGATAGCATGTTGAGAACCGTCCCTGCCAATTTTGTATGGACCTAGGAAAATTTCGAGAAGCGCTTCTTCCAGAAGTACTTCCCCCATACTTACCAGATTGAGAAGGAAAACGAATGTTGGTGCCTCCAACAAGGGAGGATGTCGGTGGCCAAATACGAGAATCGGTTCACCGAGTTATCTCGCTACACCCCCAAGATTGTTGCCGATGAAGAAACCCGGATGAGGTACTTTGCCGAGGGATAAAGGGCTAGTATTCGCACCAAAATGTGTTGTGTGAACATACGAACTTATGCCGAGTTGGTGGAAATGTCCTTGTGATTGGAGCAGGACGGAGAACGAGTTTCCCGAGCACGCCTCCAAGTTAAGTCACAGGGAAGGTCAGGGGGACAGTCATCCTCCTCCTCATGAAGAAGAGTCCAGCCAAGTTTGCCTCCTCAGCATGCACCTCCTCCACCCGCATATGCCCGACCCGATCGTGTTTACGGGTATTGTAGAAAGGTGGGGCATTTGGAGACGTATTGCTTCTCGAAGATGAGGGATCATGGCTAAACACCCCCTCAACGTACGAGTTGACCACCCCAACAAGCGTTGTCAAGTCCCCCTCAATGAGCCACTGGGCCGTCTCAACAATTTCATAGGTCATCGGTGCCTCAAATTAGGCCGCCGCCTCGGCCTATACATCAGCCCGATAGACCACAGCAAGCCAGGGTACATGCCCTAACCGTTGAAGGTGTGGACGCAGCCACAACTGCACCCTTAGAATTTGAACTCACCGCTCATATTCAAGGTATCGCTATTTTTCTTCTCGTGGGCATTAGGTCCACAACATCAATCATATCGCATACGACCGCCAAGAATCTGAGGTTACTAACTACTCCCATGTCAGGAGTAAGGATCGTAGCAGCAACCGGAACCTTCACTGAAGCTACATCCATCTGTCAAGGTTGCCCCATTGATCTGGGAGATAAAAGAATACGTGTGGACCTTATAGTCACAAGAGTCTTCCATTATGATGTGATTTTGGGTATGAACTGGCTCTCCGCAATGAGAGCCAAGATCGATTGTGAGGACCAAATGATGATAATTTATGAAGATGGTAGCTCTCCTTTTATGTTTTCGGTTCAAGTTAGCTATCCACAACGAGTCCTATGTTATGCATCGCTAGAAGAAGGTAGTGAAGAACTCTCATTGACATGCACGCCTGTCGTTAGAGACTACATTGATGTGTTAAAGCACATACCGGGACTCCCTCCCCGGTGGGAGGTGCCATGCACCATGCCCATTTCCCTTCTAACCTACCGAATGCCTCCATGCAAAATGGAGGAGCTTCAGACCCAGATCGATGATTTGCTGGACTCGGGTTTCCTTTGACCCAGTGTCTCACCTTGGGGAGCCCCAGTCGTGTTTGTGAGAAAGAAGGATGGCTCCTTACGGCTGTGCATTGATTATCGACGGTTAAATCAGGTCACCATAAGAAATAAATACCCATTGCCTCGAATTGATGACCTATTCGATCAACCGAGAGGTGCTCAGTACTTCTCGAAGATCAATCGACTTGCAATCTGGGAACCATCAATTACGGGTTAGAGAAGAAGATATACTGAAAACAGCATTTAGAAACCAGCTTTGGGCACTATGAGTTCCTGGTCATGCCCTTCGGACTCATGAATGCACCAGCTGTGTTCATGGATCTGATGAATAGAGTTTTCAGACCTTTCTTGTACTGATTTGTCATCGTGTTCATAGATGACATTTTAATCTACTCTAAAAGTTGGAAGGAGCATGAGGAACACTTGCGAGCGGTTTTGAAAACGCTCAAGAGGAATAAGCTAATCGCTCAATTCTGAAAATGCGACTTCTGGAAAGAGGAGGTCAAGTTCTTAGGCCACGTGGTGTCTAAGGAAGGCATCTCCGTGCACCTAGCTAAAATAGCAGCGATATAAGATTGGAAGCGACCGAGCTTGGTTATGGAAGTTAGAAGTTTCTTGGGATTAGTGGGATACTACCACCGGTTTATCAAGGATTTTTTAAAAAATAGCCCGACCTTTATCCCAGCTCACCAGGAAGGACCTCAAGTTCGCCTGGAATGAAAAGACGGAAGCAGCCTTCCTAAAATTAAAAGAGAGATTGAACTCAGCTCCAATGCTCGTTCTGCCTGAGCAAGGAGTCAAATATACTATCTACACGGATGCATCCTGTGTCGGATTGGGTTGCATCCTTATACAGAAGGACAAAGTCATCGCCTATGCCTCACGACAATTGAGGAAGCATGAAGAGAATTACCCTACCACAACCTCGAATTAGCGGCGGTCATCTTCGTCTTGAAGCTATGGAGACACTACCTCTACGAGGAGGATTTTGAACTCTTTTGCGATCACAAGAACCTCAAAAACATCTTCACCTAAAAGGGACTTGAATATGAGGCAACGCCGCTGGATGGAGATGTTAAAAGGTCTTCAAGTTCGATGTCTCCTACCATCCTGGTAAGGCCAATCTAGTGGCAGACGCATTGAGCTGGAAGAAGATGTTGGAATTTACCGCTCCATTAATGGTGGAAGAGTGGGGTATGGTGGAGTTTGTACGAGACTTCGAGTTGAAGTTGATGATAGAAGAACTATATGAAGTCGTTGCACATGTTCACGTTCAGCCAATGATTGATAGTCAAGTCATCGAGGCCCAGAGCAGTGACGAATTGTTAAGAAAGATGAGAGAACTTGCAGAAGTTTGGAGTGACTTCGAATGGAGAATCAGCTCTGATAGAGGTCTATGATTTCGAGGCCGCCTTCGTGTCCTGAACCACCTTAAATTGAAAGAAGAACTACTAGCCGAGGCCCACAATTCTAAACTAGCAATGCACCCTGGAAGTATCAAGCTGTACTGGGACCTTAAGCGAAATTATTGGTGGGATAACATGAAAAGAGAGATAGCTGACTATGTCTCTTGATGTCTCATATGTCATCAAGTCAAGGCCGAACATCGCCGACCGTTAGGCCTTTTGCAGCCCATGCCTCTTGCTAAATGGAAATGGGACTTCATCTCCATAAACTTGTAAGTGCTATAGTTTATATCCCTGTCTGTTGTCAAATTTGTGATGACAAAATCACTGTTATGTTATATATAACTTGCTTAAGTGAAGCTCTTTCAAGGATCAACATTCATGAACAAGCTAAGCTCACAACAAGCAAAGCTCACAAGACAAGACTCAAGATCTTGAATGAAAGAACTGCTCACAAGACAAGACTCAAGCTGCAAGACTTCAAGAAGAGTTCAAGGCAGTTTGTACACTTTCAAGATTGAGCTACATCAAGGTTTGATCTACATCAAGACTTCAAGGCTCATACTTCAAGGTCTCTTGTTCCTAATGTTTCAATGTCCATACTTCATGGTTGAGGTTTGATTGACCATAGGTTGACCTTAGAAGTAGGTCATTTCGGATACATAAACCGAATGTTTATTTTACATGTGATTGGTCTGTTCTTCGACTAGTCCTAGGCCTTCTTCGACTAGTCCTAGACTTGCTTCGACCAGTCTAAGAAATTCCTCGACCAGTCGTGAGTTTGTTACAAATTCCGGATAAAATCTGTTAGCCTTCGACTAGTCCAGGAATCTGTTCGACCAGTCGTAGGAACAGTGTCGACTGATCTTCGACCAGTCGTACAATCTTCGACTCGAAGTCCAGCGAAGATTTTCAGGACCTACGACCAGTCGAAGGAAACCTACGACCAGTCGTAGGTGACCTACGACCAGTCGTAGGAGAGCTTCGACCAGTCGTAGAACGGTCAGAGCATATCCCGCCGGATTTTTCAAATATCTGTTAGTGCTTCGACTAGTCGAAGAGCACTCTAGACCAGTCGAAGACCCGATCTTCTCACTTATAAATAGTGCACGAATCTCAGAAGAAATTATCGAATTAATTAAAGTATTCAAGCCAATCTTCGTCGAACTTCTGAGAGATAATTCTGTGCTCCATCTAAGCTAAGTGTGCTTATTTAATATTCTCTTTCCTTAGCTTTATTTTAATTGATTTTGTTTCTTATATTCCAATCTGATTTGATAAGAGGAATTATTATTCCCTTTCTTTGGAATCAAAATCAATTAAGGCAAGCCCTATTTGGTTTAATTTAAAATCTATTAGAATTAGAACCATTGTAATCAAGTACTGGACATTGAACTTGGACATTCAATCATCTACTTTGATTTGGTTCTACCGGGCTGCTACATCGAAGGAGATATTCAGGTATTTTACATTTAATTGTAAATCCCTTTCTATTTTGGTTTCTTTCAAGATTTGCCAGAAAAATCTTGTTGTATTGGTTTTCTGAGGAGAGCCAGGAAAACTCAGAAGTGGGGTTTTTTAATTGTGTAAGCCCACATACAAAGACACAATTGTAAAGGTTTTGGGTGAACCTGGGAAAACCTATTTTTAGTGAACGCTAATATCCCCTGTGTGAGGATATTAGGAGTGGAGTAGCATTTTGTGTGGCTGTTGTATAACAGTTGGTGAACACACAGGCGAACCACTATAAACCCTTGAGTTGTGGTTGAATGATTTATTTTTCTAATCTTTAATTATTTTTGTGGGATGTATGGATGGTGGTGAATGTTGTAATTATTTAATTCAAGCTTTGTGAGAATGTTGTATTAGCTTAGAATTTATTTTATGCTATTCCTTTATAAGCTTGATTTTCAATTTCATTTGAAAGTTGTTCCAGCAAGGTTGCCCTAGAATAATACATTTTTTATTACAAGTTATTTCAATTCAGTTTGTATTTAATTCTGTATTCCTCTTCGATTTGAGATTTGATACAAAGACCTTTCTAGAAATAAGGTTGTCCTACCATAAACTTTGTTTTTGGTGTAAGGTTGTCCTTAGAACAACGTTTGTATCAACCTCTCAAGATCTGAATTTTGAGGTTATTTTAATTTACTGCATTGTTATTTTCCTTGGCTATCATTTTCTTTTTATTTTCGCTGTTATAAGTTTTTATTTGGCATTGTCCTATTCACCCCCCCTCTGGGACACATAGCTTGGCCTTTTCAAAACTTCATTTCGGGTTTGCCCAAGATAAGGAAAGGATATGACTCGATTTGGGTGATTGTAGACCGATTGACAAAATTGGCTCATTTTCTCACAATTCGAGCTTCTTACTCTGCCGACGATTTAGCCAAATTGTACATTAAGGAAATAGTTCAGCTCCATGGTGTTCCTTCAGAAATCATATCAGATCGGGATACCCAATTCACTTCAATGTTATGGACCCGAATACAACAGGCGATGGGAGTAAGATTAAAGTTTAGCACTACTTTCCATCATCAGACTGATGGGCAAACAGAACGAGTGAATTAGATATTAGAAGACATGTTAAGAGCATGTTCGCTAGATTTCTTAGCTAGTTGGGATGAATGCCTTCCTTATGCTGAGTTCGCCTACAACAATAACTTCCAAACTAGCATCGGCTTGGCGCCTTATAAGGCTTTATATGGACACCCATGTCGAGCTCCTCATTGTTGGGCTGAGATTGGTGAGAAAAGTTTATTGGGGCCTGAATTGGTGCGGACAACCACCGAAAAGATTGAAATCATTAGGCGTCGTCTCTTAACGACCCAGAGTCGACAGAAGAGCTTTGCGGATACAAGATGAAGGGACCTAGAATTTGAAGCAGGGGACCATGTGTTTCTAAGGATTTCACCAATGAAAGGGGTCCTACGCTTTGGTAAGAAAGGGAAACTCACCCTACGATATATTGGGTCTTTCCAAATTCTCGACCGTATCGAGCCAGTCGCATATCACTTAGCATTGTCCACTCCACTTGCAGGAGTACACAACGTGTTCCATGTCTCCATGCTTAAAAAGTATGTTCCTGACCCCTCACATGTCATCCGATGGGAGCACGTGGAACTCAAGGACAATGCCATGTATATCCTTAGGCTCACTCAGATTTTGGATAAGAATGAGCAGGTGTTGCGGAACAAAGTGATCCCACTGGTTAAGGTATTACTGACACATCACGGGGAAGAAGAAGCCACCTGGGAGACTAAAGCTGAAATCCGCAAGCACTACCAAAATCTGCTCAAGTAGTACGAATAGGTACAAATTTTGAAGATGAAATTTATTTATAAGGGGGGTAGATTGTAACACCCGGCCCAAGTCAGAATAGTGTCCTGAGACACTCACGAGTGAACTGACGCAGGGCCGAACGATTCGAACATACGTGTGGACTTATTTTCAGTAAATTAATTCTGATTAAGCCACTAATATGATCGAATCCAATTATGTTCGGACCGAACACGGGTCGTAGAGCCAGACGGCCAAATTATACTTAGTGTTTGCCCGTGTGAGTTGTGCACTGCCCAAGGAAGAACTAAATTTTCTGAAACTCTAGGGGGCCATGGGCCTCACTTGGCTTGTGGTCCATCACGGGCGTCAAGCTCAGATGGTGCCCAGAAATAGACAAATTGTGTCATCTAGTCGACGCTTAGAAAATGCAAGTTGTCGGGTCTAAAGAATGAAAATCTGAAATTTTAAATCAATTGGCCCCATTTCTTGAGTCAATGAATCTAGGCATGGCATTCGTCAGATCTCTTCTAAATTTACACTGAAGGGTAGAAATATTTCCCTGCCCTTGCCCACAAAATCCGACCGTTGATCGAAAACCAGTAACCGTTAATCGCGAACCGGACCACAACGACAAAACCCTGCATCCATTTGCCGTCAAACATTACCCATCCCTTCATCTGGCCATGGGGCACCTTATCCGTGAATTAGATGGGCCAGGAGGGCCCATCAGAGTGGCCCTAATAGCCAGAAATGGGCCCCACAGGGCCATTAAAGGCACTTTATGAAACTTAGGGCCAAAGGATTTAATTCTAGGGTATTTAATGTCAAACCCTCTCTCATTTGCTAAGATTCCAGTAGCTAAAATCTGAGGGGGAGAGAGAGAGACAGAGAGAGAGAGAGAAGAGAGAAGAGAGAGAGAGAGAGAGAGAGGGAAGGAGAGTGAAGGTGGTGCTTGAGGATTAAAATTCCCCGCACTTGCATCCTTATATTGTGGGGAATTCTGACCCGATCACCGTAGAACCAATCTATGTCTGATCTAAGGTGAGATTCGAACTCAAACCTACCTTTCCTTAGCTACTAGCCACATGCATGCACCTTACCGCCATTTTCATGCAATGTGGGGCCCCAGTGCGTCGAGTTTACAGACCTGGCGACGTTAGGTCGATTGCGAAGGCCTTCGGTCAACAATAGGTGCAGAGCATTACCTTTAGATGGCCGATTTTCATGCCTACGTAGTTTTTAGTAAATGTGCATGATGTCTTGTCCTTGCATGTTGCTGAATTTTGGATTGATTGATTTAGGATTGTGAATTTAGAATTTTCCCCAAATGTGGAAAGGGGTTTAGGTCCGAACATTCCCAAATATATGAAATGTTATTTGCATGTTAAATTAGAGCATATGCACTCAATTTTCCCGAACATTGCTGAATTGATTAGTCGAACTTGGTTACATGTGAAGCCTGTTAAGCATAAGAGGAGTGCATTGTTGTTAATTTGCTAAATTTTTGCATTAATTGCTCCAAATTTCTGATATTGCTGAATCACATGCTTCATGCTAGCATATGTGAAATTGAATTGATGTGAATGGGTGTATGGTTGTCCAACTTATAGAAATCATTGGAATGTGCGAACATGATTCTCGTAGCTTGATGGTGGTTAGTGTATTATTGTTCATATACTTGGAAAGCTGGATTTTATTATCATTATGTAATTATTCCTAAAATTACTAAATTTATTCTGTCTGCCTAAGAAATTGCCCTCTCATGGATTGGCTGATCAATCAAAATTTTTTGGGAAACCCTTCATTGGTTCAGCCCACTGGTAAATCTGGCCCGACCAGTTGAGCTGTAAATTGTCGGTGAAAGTTGGACTACACAAGACACCGTTCTCAGGCCGTTCAGTTTATGGTGCAGCAAGTGGGGGCATATTGGCCCACAATCAGCCATCCTTGCATATTAACCATAGTTGCACACCTCTGTGTGAACCAGAGATACTCCGAGACCTCTACGCTTACTATTAATTATAAATTTCAGCCCATAAGACTCATGAGCTGGGGACAGTGGTATGGGACATTGTGTCCATGCTGTTAGCCTACGCTGAGGTGACGAGCCTCCCCATAGTGACCAATGAGCACTAAGACTCGTGAGCCGATGACGGTGGTATGGGACATTGTGCCCAAACAGGCTTATGCTGTGGTGACGACCTCCACGTAGTAACCGCGAGCAGGACTTGGAAGTCCTAATCAATTTTTCGTATGAGCTTAAAGCTATGAGATTGATGAACCCATGAGGGCTAAGGATCATGGGAGTCGTACGACCACAGCCTTGAGCCGCGCGATCAGATTAGGGCAACATTTCTGATAAGGGTATTCCGGTTTCCCCAACCTACTAGATGAATGAACCTAATTAACTAACTCAGCTAACATTCTCATGACATTACATTACTTATTGTGGTGACTCGGCGGTTAAGGCCGCAACTGAGGGAGTGTTGGTCATTGCAATCGTTAGACGTCGTCGCTCGAGGGAGAGTTGGCGGTGAGGGCATGCATCATTTCATTAAACAATGCATTTCATTAACTAAGAGTACTTAGGATTTTATGATGAATGTTGTTTACTAAATCCACTTTATATATGATAATTTTGTGATCTATTGCTAATGGTACCACTGAGTTAGCTACTCACTCCGACTCTGGGATGATGTTCTAAAACACTAACCAGAATTTGGCATAGATGTAGGAACACTAGAGCGGGTCACGTTAGAAGATGCCGGTGTGGACGATTAAGAGGAGCAGGCGTACTTTCAGACTTTTGGCGGACCCTACTAGCTTGATGGATGACCGTGGGTTTGGGCTAGGGCCCAATCCTTTTCAGGGAGTGATGAGAGGATGGGACTAGGTCCCTAATAGATATTTCATTTTGGATTATGGGATTTGTACTGGATATTTGTTGTGGTAGTTGCACTTGATATTATAAATAATTAGTACTTAAATTTCTAAATGATTTGTTGCTTTATGTTTGATTTAATCCTCCATTGATCATAGGATTCCTATATTCACATGCATATGAGGCCCATTAGGGTACACGTGGCACTCGGGAATTCGGGAGCCGAGTTCCTACTCGGCCCTTGAATTTTGGGGCGCTACAGTATATCTTAGGGCAGGACTGAACAAGAATCCATATGAATTATGGAGTGGAAAACATGCTAGTGTAAAATATTTTCGTGTCTTTGGTAGTAAATGTTATATTCTTAAAGACAGAACATATAGGAAAGTTTGACTCTAAAAGCGACGAAGGAATTTTCCTTGGATATTCTACTAACAGTCGTGCTTATAGAGTATACAATTTAAGGACACTAAGTATTCAAGAATCAGTCAATGTGGTCGTTGATGACCAACCACACGATGAAAATAGTCCTGAAATTGATATAGAGGATGAAGTAGACACATTTACAATGGGCAAATCAAATAACAAAGTCACTACACCTCTTGAACCTCAACCGTCGAATAACCTGCCATTCATTAAGGACCACCCCATCAATCAAATCACTAGAGATCCTACTGATGGTGTGAAAACTCGATGCCAACTTGAGGTCATTATTAGTCATCTGTGCTTCACCTCAAAAATTGAGCCTAAAAATGTCATAGAAACTCTCCAAGATGAATTTTGGATAGTGGCTATACAAGAACAGCTCCATCAATTTAAAAGGAATGAGGTGTGGCAGCTAGTTCCCAGGCCACATGATACAAATATCATCAGAACCAAATGGATTTTCAAGAACAAATCCGATAAATCTGGTAATATAGTAAAGAACAAGGCTAGACTCATGGCACAAGGCTATTCACAAATTGAGGGCATAGATTTTGGTGAGACGTTTGCCCCTGTAGCTCGCCTCGAGTCCATATGAATTCTCTTGTCTATTGCGTGTGTGTTAAAGCTCAAATTGTTGCAAATAGACGTTAAGAGTGCCTTTCTCATTGGTGTACTTGAGGATGAAGTGTATGTAGAAAAACCAAAAGGATTGCTGGATCCTAAATACCCTCAACACGTATACAAATTGAGTAAAGTGCTTTATGGTCTGAAGCAAGCTCCCCGAGCATGGTATGAACACTTAATGCAATTTTTGCTCGACCATAATTTTTTAGGGGGAGTGTTCATAAGACACTATTTACGCAAAAGACTACATAGCTTACTCATTGCCCAAATTTAAGTGGATGATATTGTTTTTGGATCCACTTGTGAAGATGCAGCTCATGAATTCACTAAATTGATGAAATCTGAATTTGAGATGAGCATGGTTGGTGAGCTGAACTTCTTTCTGGGATTACAAGTGAAACAAATGGCTAATGGAATATTCATATGCCAGTCCAAGTACGCAAAGGATTTAATAAAAAGATTTGGACTTGATTCTAGCCGCACTCATA
Organism: Magnolia sinica; assembly: GCF_029962835.1. Classification (NCBI taxonomy): domain Eukaryota; kingdom Viridiplantae; phylum Streptophyta; class Magnoliopsida; order Magnoliales; family Magnoliaceae; genus Magnolia; species Magnolia sinica. The sequence goes on from NW_026682757.1 coordinate 36,546, forward strand.
ATACTCCCATGAGCACCATTCTTAAACTTTCTAAAGATATCAATGGGAAGAGTGTAGATCAACACTTGTATCGCAGTATGATCGGCAGCTTGCTTTACCTAACCACGAGTCGGCCAGATATTTTGTTTAGCGTTGGTGCATGCGCTAGATTTTAGGCCAATCCCAAAGAATCACATTTATCCGCGGTAAAAAGGATCATACGATTTGTGGCTGGGACTACTGACAACAGCTTATGGTACCCCTTTGACACATCTACCATTATTGTTGGGTATTCAGATGCCGACTGGGCTAGGAACATTGATGATCGCAAATCAACCAACAAAGGTTGTTTTTATATCGGTAACTCCCTTGTATCATGGTATATCAAAAAACAAAATTCAATCTCACTATCCACTGTTGAAGCCGAATACATTATAGCAGGTAATTATTGCGCACAACTCCTATGGATGAAGCAAATGTTGTTAGCTTATGGTATTATTCAATCTACAATGACACTTTTTTGTGATAACATGAGTGCCATCAATATTTCAAAAAATCCAGTCAAACATTCTCGTACAAAGCACATAGACATACGACATCACTTCATTGGTGAACTTGTCGAAGAAAACATCATTATAGTGGAACATGTGCCTACTGAGTAACAACTCGTCGATGTATTAACAAAACTGCTAGATGCCAACATATTTGGAAGTCTTTAAAAAATCTGTTGGGATACATGCGATATAAACATAACCAAATAGCCCATTTGCACTAGCTGTCATATCTAGGGAATCATAGCCTCAAATTTTCTTTTTGAACATATATGTATATTGAATTTTGATCCTTGAAGCTCCATTCACATTTTAAACATATATGTTATCCATTTCGATACCTTTTTAAATGTACAAACTCAAATGAGGAATATATATATATATATATATATATATATATATATATATATATATATATATATATATATATATATATATATATATATATACTTGTACATCTTTGAGAATTTAATGAAAAATTCATTTTTGAGGGAAGTTTGGTAACACCGAACTAACTTTCGGTAATACCGAAATCGGGCGGGGCTGCTTATAAGAGTCAGACTCTCAACAGTTCGTTTTTGCCCTATTTTGTTTTCTTGCTCTCTTGGACTTCGGCTGGAGGATTTGCTACCGACTTAACCGTTTCAAAGGTATTTTCTAGGTAAATCTTTTCATTTCTCATATTTTGTGGTAGTTTTCTGTAAGTGCTATGGTCTCATGCTCCTTTAGTATGCTACGACCTGTCCTGAGACCTGATCGACCGGTCGTGTGAATAGTACACAACTCGTCCCACGACCAGTCCTTGTTCTACGACTCAAACTACAACAACCAATCCTGGTTTCCTACGACCAGTCCTAGCTCTACTACGACCGGTCGTGGATGGTCTAAGACCAGTTGTGGACATCCTAAGTGTCACGCCCCAAACTTGAAAACCGGGCTCACAAAATTCCCGATCGCCAAGTCCGGCACCGACAGCCTCCGTAGTACCCCATTCTCGGCTCGCGGCATCTATACACCAGGTTCCGATCCTGGGATCCTACAAGGAGGATTTCAAGCATGATTTTGATTTAGTATAAGCATAACCCATGAACAATAACCACAAGAACACCATCACAAAATCTACTATGATCAAAAACTTTTGAGTACAATGAGTATGAAAGGAAAATACAAGATAATGATAATAACAGAAACTCCAAAAGCTTGACTGCACGCTCCAACTCTGATGAGGCTACGGCTGCGTCCTGGTGTCACCTGCACACATCAATCGTGCATAAGCTTATAGAAGCTTAGAGTGTGGTGTAAGTGTGTGCGCAATATAAGCGTACTCAGAATGCAAGGTCAGAGTAATGCAGAGTCATGGTGATGAGAACATGAATGCAATCAGCCGTACCAAGGCCATGTGTTGCAAGATATGAATGCAATCGGCCATAACACGGCCATGCGATGCGAAATGTAACTCAAGCATACTAATCCTCATCATATATCAGTACAGTTCTCATTCTTGATAATCACCGGGATTTAGTACACTCCAAATGGCACTGCCGCTCTCCTAGCCGCACAGTCCAAGTGAGAGTAGGAAACCTCACTATCCACCTGGCCAATAGTCTGTCAATACCTATCCGGCACATCAATAGCGGACCCATTCGTGAGCTGGTCAAACTCGGCCTAGTATTGCCCCCTACTCTTAGACGAGTAAGGCCACACTCCTTTTCAACCGACCACGACACAGTGGGAGACGCAGCCTCCTGGTATTTGGCCCTCGTGCGCTCATATATCCACTTAGTCTCGACATTGAAGTCATCCTCTAGTACCATCGGGTTTAGGAATTTTCACCCAGGGACATCTATAGCGCCCCGATGCATAGTAACAATATTTTCGTTATCTAATTTAGCCACCCACGATGTGTCTGTAGAGGCTATGGCCCTGATGTTGCTAGGGCATACAATAATCACAACCACACAAATGCAAGTGCATGAATCACACTACTAGACATGCAACAATCCTGCGTGTACCATGCTCTCATGTAGGACAACTCCGCCTATCAGGGAGCCCATAAAAGATCTGCCCGAAGGCATATGCTATGATCAATCACTTCTCATATCAGGCATACATATGATGCGTATGATCATGAATTATGGATCTATACTGAGGGTGTTGTGTAGTGATGGGCTCTGCTCAAAACAAAGATGGATCTAGATGGCCTACGCTCCACAGGTATGGGCCTATCAATGGGCCCTAGGGAGAGTGACAATTCAGACATTTAACCAACATCATCCTTACAATATGGACATTAAACCATCATTGCTCCTAAGGCATAGCTTGCTATAAAGGTCAACCCATAAACCATGGGGAATCACACTACAATGGGCCTTATGTACATCATATTGGGCCTCGACCCATGGGCCTCATATATATCAAAGTGGGCCTCGACAACGGGCCACAATTACATCAAGATGGGCCTAGTCACATGGGCCTCATATATATTATGAATCATATCAAAAGATTAACTAGACCATGCTCCAAATAACAGTAGTGATAATGATTTCCACCATTAAAATTCTTAAGGCCCACCATAGTATTTACTTTCTATCCAATCTGGTCATGGGGCCACACAAACTTGGATCAAGGGAAAATTAATTTCCTAACAATCCAAACTTTTATGACTACAAAAGTATTTCAATGGTAGAAGCTCAATCCCCACTGCCTTTGTACTGGGTGGTCCACTTGATCCTATATCTATCTCATTTTTAGTCTCAAGCCATGAGACAGGCTTTTAAAATGGTGAGACAGTTGGGATGCAACATGTGCATCATGGTAGGTCCCATAGGGATGGACGGTATAGATAAATCACATACCTCATGGTGGGGGTCCCCATTTGATCAGAGGTGTGGGTACAATACATACATTAGTGGGTCCCATGTGGGGCCCACCACAATGTCTATTTTCCACCCAAACTGTGGATAAGATCACACAGACATGGGGGCCCACTAAAATGTTTATTTTCCACCCAATCTATTGATAAGGCCACACATACCTAGGGCCCACCATAATGTTTGTTTCCCACCCAACCAGTTGATAAGGTCACGAAATGTTTAATTGCCACCCAAACTGTTCATAAGGTCATGTGGACCAGGGGCCCACCGTGCTGTTTATCTGCCATCCAAACTGTTCATAAGGTCACGTGGACCAGGGGCCCACCGTGCTGTTTATCTACCATCCAAACTGTTCATAAGGTCACGTGGACCTAGGGTGAGGAGGAAAAATAAATTTCATATTAATCCAACACTCCTGGCCCCAAAAAGGGTTTCAATGGCAGATGTTCAACCTTCATTGTCCCCTATAATGTGGGCCACCTCAGCTTCTCATGGGGCTGATTTTTGGGGGGCCCACTGTCCCGAAGGGGACCTATCAAATGCATGGTGTTGATGATCGACGCTCATCATGGTGGGGCCCACGGCTAGGACCATGGGTCCTTGCCAGGCCGTTCGTCCGTCAGTGCGCAGGCAGCGCCTGCATGCATTCTGATAGCAGCAGCTTCAGTTGCTGCACCTATATTTTTTTTGTTTTCCTATAGTTTTTCACAAGTGGGGCCCACATCAGACGAATCTGCTCCAACCATTGGATCGTACGGCTTAAGACCGACCAAATGAGTCCAATATGCGACCTATTTTTGGTGAGTAAAAAGATTTAGGTGGTTTTCAATGGTAAACACCACTATTTCCTATGGTATGGCCCGCCAAAAAATGGGATCAACTTCATTTTTTGGCTTAACGCCTAAAATGAGCTGGGGATCGGAATGGATGGCTTGGATTATATACATACATCAAGGTGGGGCCTGCATGCATGGCCCACCCCAAGCCTAGTACACCCCACATTAGTTTACACTTCACTGTTAGCCACCCACCCCTCACGTCAATCCACACTTCATGGTGGAGCAGCATCCAGCATCCCTGGATGCTGGACAACGTTAATACAACACATGCACCATGGTGGGTCCCACATGTACATGGCCCACCATGCATTTATATATGTTTATATATATATATATATATATATATTAATATAAAATAAACATAATATATTATATAGCATGTGGGACTCCCCACCACCCCAAAGTGGATAGTGGATTTCACCTGAAATGTGGTGGGCCACACCGTTTGATGGATGGAGTAGATTTAACATGATTCGATGGGGCCTACATCATTCTAGGGGAAAGATAGAGAGAGAGAGAGAGAGAATGACACGTGAAGGGGAGGGACCCCGCCACTATTGGGCCCTCCCAAATACCATGCATACATCAAGTGGGTCCCACAACAAGTGGGCCCTTAAAAATTGAAAACAACGGTAGATCACCCACCTCTAGGTCTTCTCCTTGCTCTCTAAGGCTTGTAAGCTTCCTGCCTTCAAGTTTGATGGAGGTTGATGGGAGTTTGATGGTGGGGATGAGAGATGAGAGGGTGGGCCACACTTGGTTTGGGAGAGAGAGTTGGACGTTGAAAATTTTGGGTTACTTGATAGATTTGAGAAATGAGAGAGAGAGTGTGTGAGGTGATGGGAATGATATGGATGGGATGATGTAAGGAAGGAGATGAGAGGGTATGGTTTAGTTTGATTTTTTGTAAAAGAGGTATGGTTGTGGTTGAAATTTTGTAAAGGGGAATGGTGAGGGGAGAAGAGAGAGTTGACTTATGCGAAAGGAGGGATGGGTTGATGTACTTAGGGGTATGGCTTGTACTTAACATGAGTGATTGATTGATTAATGGGACATATCGAAGAGATTCCCTCGAAATTTGCAACCCGCGGCGTTTCTTCGAAACGAATGTAGGCCCACATCTTCTAGCCTAGGTATCGGATCAGTGCGTGAGTCGCGGTGTTAGAACCGCGGCAATGGTGCGGTCGCTAAGGTACAAGTATCAGTTCGAACCGACATCGGTATGCGGGACCCAGTTTAGGATCGCGCGTAAACGTCGGATCCGAGTCAAGGGTTACCGAAATTCGACCGAAAGGACCGTGGAAGCTAACGAAACGATACGGACTAGGACACGGGTCTAACACTAAGACTAGTTGTAGAACGATTTTTTCAGATAGCACTCAAAATTTCAAAATATCGTTGGTTCTATGACCAGTCGAAGTGTTTTTAAGACCAGCCGTAGACAAGGTTTTTGCATCTATAAATAGAGCATGAATTTCAAAGATTGATAACTCAATCCAAGAAAATTCAAGGCTTCACTCTAAGATAAGTTAGTGTTCAGTTTAAGTAACTATGTGCATATTTAATAATCACTTTTTGTTAGTTTATGCATTTGATTTTATTTCTACATTCCAATCTGATTTGAAAGAGGAATTTTTGTATTCCATCTTCTTGGAATCAAAATCAAATAAAGCTAAGCCCAACTGGTTTAATTTAAAATCAATTAGAACCTAGAACCATTTTAAAGTGAGTATCAGACATTGAACTTTTCTATTCGAACTTCTACTCCGATTGGTTCTTCCAGGCTGCTTCAAAGAAAAGGAGAAATCCAGGTATTTTACATGATTGTAATTTACATTCTTTTTGGTTTCTTTTGGGATTCGCCAGAAAAATCTCATTGTACCAGTTATCTGAGGAAAGCTAGAAAACTCAGAAAGAGGGGTTTTTGAATTGTGTAAGCCCATTTAAAAGACACAATTGTGAAGGTTTTAGGTGAACCTGTGAAACCTATTTTGATAATGAACGCTGATATCCCTTGTGTGAGGATATTAGGAGTGGAGGAGCTATGTGGCTGTTGTTTAATAGTTGGTGTACACACAGGCGAACCACTATAATTTCCTGTGTCGTGTGATTTGAATGTTTGTTTAATTTCTGTATCTTTTATCATTCAGTTTTGGGGGATGTATGTGTGGATGTGAATGTTGTAATATTTACATTTCTAGCATTGTGGGAATATTGTAATAGTTTAAAATTTATTTCTTGTTATTTCTTTTATTTCCTTTTCAGTTTGAGTTTTTGATACAAAGAACGTTCTAGAAATAACGTTGTCCTGCCATAAACGCTTGGTTTTTATAGTGTAAGGTTGTCCTTAGAACAACATTTGTATCAACATCTCAATACTTGATTATTAAGGTTGCTTTTTATTTCAGCATTGTGAATTGATTTCCTTTATTTGGCTATTATACTCTTTTACACCACTGTTATTATTTTAACTTGGCATAGTCCTATTCACCCCCCCCCCTAGGACATATAGCTAGGCCGTTTCAAGTGGTATCAAAGCCTAATAGCTCTTTTTAATTCTTTATTCTTGGATTCATTTCCTGAGCTAACGATCTAAGCTATATATAAGATGTCAAATTTTGATAGTCTTTCAGTCACTAGGCCTCCACCATTTGATGGATCCAACTATGCCTATTGGAAAGCCAAGATGAGGATTTTCCTCAAATTAATGGATGAGAGTGTGTGGCAAGCCAGAGTGATTGAATGGATCTCACCTACCACTGAAGTGACTGGTATCGATGGTTCAAAATCGATGAGAGTAACACCGTATTTCTCATGGACCACTCTTCAGAAAAATGAATATAGTGCCAATGCAAAAGCACTAAATGCAATCACTTGCGCACTATCACAGGATGAGTTCAAAAGAATTATATCCTGTGATACTACAAAGCAAGCTTGGGATATTTTAGAAATGACACACGAGGGTACATCAATTGTCAAGAAATCTAAAGTCCAACTCCTCACAACCAAATTTGAGGAAATTCATATGGAAGAAAATGAAATGTTTATGGACTTTTATATAAGATTGAATGACATTGTAAACTCTATGTGGGGTTTTGGTGATAAAATCCCAAAAAGTAAAGTATGTGCAAAGATACTACACTCACTTCCTGAACGGTTCAACTATAAGGTAACTGCGATCCAGGAACTTCGTGATACAGACAATATGAAGGTAGAAGAACTAATTGGTTCTTTACAAACCTATAAGTTAAACTTTAAAGCTCCTAAAGGTAAATCTATCGCTCTTAAATCTTCTAAATATATTTTTCAAGAAAATTCTGATTTAGAAAATTCTGAAGACGATATGGCTCTTTTCAAAAAAAAGTTTTACAAGATTTTCAAAAGTAAGAAGAGGGTTGATTTTCAAAAATCAAATGATAAGAAAAGATCTAAACCTAAATCTAAAACTTGAAAATCTTTGAAAGATAGTCAATGTTACAACTACCAATAATATGGGCATTTAGCAAACAAATGTCGTAAAAAGGACAAATCTAAAAAGAAAGGAATGTTGGCTACTTGGGATGAATCTTCTGACACTGAAGCCTCTTCTGAATCAGAAGATTCTGGAACTGAGTTAGGCAATGAAGTTAAAGCCCTTATGACTCTAGCCAAGTTCACTTTTTCAGATCATGATGATTCAACTAGTGAAGAAAATCTGAATAGTGATCATGAAAATGAAGAAGATCTACAAGATGCTTATAATGCCCTATACAAGGAAAGTTGTAAAATTGTCGTAAAACTAAAACTTCAAAAAGAAAAGTTTTTAAAACTTAAAGAAAATTTTAAGTCTCTTGTTTTAGAAAAAATCCCATATTTCAGATTGTTTTGAAAAGACTAAAAGTGATTTGGAATTTAAAACCTCCCTGATTGAAAAACTTAAATCTGAAAATGATAAACTTAAGCTTGAAAACTCTTCACTTTTGAGTTTAAAGGATACATGGAAGTATGCCCAAGGAGATCCAAAGTTTGAAAAACTTCTATCCAAATCTATAAAATGTGGCGACAGATCTGGGTTGGGCTATGATAAGAATATACCTTCTAAACAGAAGAATTCTCCTCCTAGGTTTGTGAAAGAGGAAACCTCTAACTCAAAAGGGAAAAGTATTAATCAAAGTTTCTTTAAAAATGCTAAAACTTTTTAAAAACCTAAAAGCAATTATGCCAACTAGAAAACTCAAAACCAATACCCTTTAGCTGAAAAAAATAGTTGATTTGCTTAAGGAGCTCTTAAAATTTAACTCAGTAGGTCATTCTTACAACAACAGATAGAAAAAGACCAACTATACTCCTAAACCCAAAACAGTTATGAAATAGGTTCCTAAGGTTACTTGCTTGGTTACCCATACTGCTTTCAAAGCTACAAGCCATTCAAAGTGGTACCTTGATAGTGGGTGCTCCAGGCATATGACAGGCGACAAGGCTTTATTCATCGATCTTAAAGATATGATTGATAGGTCAGTCACATTTGGTGATGGCAGCAACTACAAGATTATTGGCCAAGGTACGGTTCAACTCTATAACCTCCCCTTATTTAGGAATGTTTTATATGTTGAGGGGCTAAAACACAACCTGTTAAGCATATCTTAAATATGTGATAACAATCATAGCATGAAATTTTCTAATAAAGGTTGTGAAATCTTGAACAAAAAGGGTTCTGTAATACTAACTGGTCACAGGACTTCTGAAAACTGCTATATTTTAAGTGATGGTAGCTCATCTAATCAATCATGCTACATAGTCCATACCGATGAAACAGAATTATGGCATAAACGGCTTGGACATGTACACTACCGTAATTTATACAAATTGAGCAAGAGAGAACTAATAAGATGTCTACCTAAATTACAAAAAGTAGACAAAATATGTGGTGAATGCCAATATGGCAAGCAAATAAGGAGCCCTCACAAAAAGGTGAACTCCAATGTTACATCCAAACCACTTGAGCTTCTCTATATGGATCTTATAGGACCTACCAGGACGGAGAGTCGAAGTGGCAAAAAATACATACTGGTAATCGTGAATGATTTTACCAGATTCACTTGGGTAGCCTTTTTAAGGGATAAATCAAAAACCTTTGATGAAGTAAAAAGGATTCTCAAACGGATCCAAACTGAAAAAGGTTCTCTAGTTTGTAAGATCTGTAGTGATCATGGATCTGAGTTCGAGAATAGTAGTTTTGAGAAATTCTGTAGCGATCAGGGAATATTGCATGAATTCTCTGCACCCCAAACACCACAATAAAATGGAATTGTAGAGAGGAAAAATACAGTGCTTCAAGAAATGGGAAATGTAATGTTGAATAGTATGAAGCTCCCTAGAAATCTTTGGGCTGAAGCCGTAAATACTGCGTGCTATATTATCAACCAAGTTTATACATGTAAATCTAATAATAAAACTGCTTATGAACTTTGGTTTAATAAGAAGCCTACTGTCAAATACTTTCGAGTTTTTGGCAGCAAGTGCTATATTTTGCGTGACCGTGAAAATCTGGGAAAGTTTGACACAAAAAGTGATGATGGGATCTTTTTAGGATATTCTTTAAATAGTTGTGCATATCGTGTTCTGAACAATAGGACCGGTGTGATTCAAGAGTCCATTAATGTAGTCATTGATGATCACTTGAATACACCTGCCCCTAGTTCAGATAATGATGAAGTTCTTTTGATTGACAAACCAGATACTTCATTAAGTCAAAATAATTCTGAATTAAGGACTGTCAAAGATCATCCAACCACTCAAATTCTTGAAAACCCTCTCACTGGTGTGCGTACTCATAGACAATTAGAAGACATATGTAACTACGTGTGTTTTACATCCCAGATTAAACCAATAAACGTAAAAGAAGCTCTTTCTGACGAAAACTGGATGGTAGCTATGCAGGAAGAACTTAATCAGTTTGTTCAAAATGATGTCTAGTACCTTGTTCCTAGACCTATAGATAAACATATTATTGAAACAAAGTAGATTTTTAAAAATAAATCTGATGAACTTGGGAATATTATTCGAAACAAGGCAAGACTGGTTGTACAAGGGTACACTCAAATAGAAGGAATTGATTATGATGAAACCTTCGCCCCAGTTGCTCGCCTTGAATCAATTAGACTTTTTATATCTATTGCATTCTCTAGAAAGTTTAAAATTTATCAAATGGATGTAAAGAGTGCCTTTTTTAATGGTGATTTACATGAAGAAGTATATGTTGAACAACCTACAGGGTTTGAAGACCCTAAGTTTACTGATCATGTATACCATCTTAAAAAAACTCTATATGGTCTAAAATAAGCTCCCAGGGCATGGTATAAAAAATTGACTAAGTTTTTACTAAGTCATAATTTTCAAATGGGTAGTGTCGATAAGACGCTTTTTGTTAAGAAACATAATGATGATATCTTAATGGTTCAAATCTATGTTGATGATATTATTTATGGATCAATATGTACTAACATGACTATTGAGTTTGCAGATTTAATGAAATATAAGTTCAAAATGTGCTTGGTTGGGGAATTAAAATATTTCCTAGGGTTGCAGATAAAACAACAACCTAATGGTATTTTTATTTCTCAAACCAAGTATGCCTTGAACTTGACTAAAAAGTTCGGATTTGAGAATGGTAAGAATTTTGATACTCCTATGAGTACAACTCTAAGACTCTCAAAGGACTCTACAGGTAAAGATGTGGATCCTAAATTGTATAGAAGCATGATTGGTAGTTTACTTTATTTAACTGCTAATAGACCTAATATTGCTTTAAGTGTTGGTATTTGCGCTAGATATTAGTCTAACCCTAAAGAGTCACATCTAATTGTGGTTAAGCGGATTATTCAATATGTCGCAAGTTCTGTAAATTTGGGTCTTTGGTATCCATATGATACTAGTGTTTAGTTGGCTAGGTACACTGATGCTGATTGGGCTGGGAATATCGATGATAGGAAATCAACCAGTGGTGGTTGTTTTTTTATTGGAAATTGTTTAGTCTCTTAGTTTTGCAAGAAGTAAAGTTTCGTATCACTCTCAACTACTGAGGCTGAATACATTGCAGCTGGAAATGCATGTACTCAGCTTGTGTGGATGAAACGTATGTTAAGTGATTACGGAATAGCACAAGATTCTATGGTCTTATATTGTGATAATCCAGTGCAATAAATATTTTTAAAAATCCAATCCAGCATTCACGTACCAAGCACATTGACATTAGGTATCATTACATTCGTGAATTAGTAGAAGATAAAATAATATCTTTGGAATACATTCCGACCGAGACTCAACTTGTTGACATTTTCATTAAACTGCTCGACAAAAGCAAGTTTAGTAAATTGAAATTTGATCTTGGTATGTGCAATTTAAATTGAATATTCTTGCATACTTGTATCATAGTGTATATATATATATATATATATATATATATATATATATTTGAGAATTTAATGGCTTAAATTTCAAATTTTTATGAAAAATGATTATCTTTATCTATACACGACCGGTCGTGTGTACTCGACCAGTCATGTCACGACCGGTCGAGCACATCCACGACCCGTCGTAAAACTCGGTGGATCTTTTAAAATTGGGGAAAACCTTTTCTTCTTCATTTCTACTTTTCTCTCCAACAAGCCGACACCCGACCAGTTGTACCCACCTTCATTGTTCTTCAAGGTTAGTGGGTTTTATGCATTTTTCTTGTACATTCTAGTTAATATTACTTCATTTTCACTCTTAGAGTAATCTATTTGATCTTTAGTTGCAATTCTGGGGTTTTCTTTTGAAAAATCTGATCTATCAAAACCCCACTTCAAATCTTTTGTATCTATTCGTTTCTTTGAGTCTTGTATTGCAAATGGATGCTAGGGGGAAAAGAAAACTTCTCGTGGTCATTCATCTTCTAGATCAACTTCTATCACTCAACGCCATCTTTGGTCACCCGAAAATGATCCCTCCGATGTACGGGATTTGCGTATGTGCAAAGTCATTGTTGAATGTCCTGTTGATCTTAACCATATGGCTCATTTTGGTATCCTACCTCTACTCCAATCTATAGGATGGGATAACATCTTACATTGGGGTGGGCTGCATACCAATCTATTGCTCAATCCACGTTTGCATGCATTTCTTATTTTTTTAGTGAGAATTTATCATTTAAAATTGATGCTAGAGAAGGTCCATTTGATGTAGATCATCATCTAATTGCTGGCCTTATGGACATTCTTGTTAATGATGAGGGTATTCCCATTCATACTTTAGCTGAAAAACCCTAAGAATCAGAAAAGTGCATGCTCACTAGCGAACTGTGGTTTGTGCAATGGACTCATAAAGGGAATGCGCTCCCCTCAAAGTATTTGTTACCCAGATATAGGGTTCTTCACATAATCGTTATTTCAAATCTATACCCGCGTTCTGGTAACAAAAAAGAACTAACTACTTTTATGGTTTGTGCTTTGCATTCTGTCATCTCTGGTGTAAACATCTGTCTGCCTTCTTTAATCTGTCATTCCATCATTCAGTTTCGTCTCTATCCAGGTCATAGTGATATTTCTTTTACCTATCTTATGACTATTTTAGCCACTCACATGCTCGTGGCTATGCCTATTGGAGAGGCACCTATCCATCATCTTATATTCAACAATATAAATATTAACAAGATGAAATTGGAATTGGCTCCTGGCCAAGTGGATGTTGGTGGTAGTGGTGCTAAAGCTGGGAATCTTCCTCCTAACGATGTTGATATGGATGATATTTTTGATGAACTGGGATCAGACTCTGGAAATGATCCGAATTTTCAGCCTTCTAATGTTGATAAGAGGTTGAATTCTCTTAAGGAAGAGATAGCTCAATTATGTGTAACACAATCATCTTAATTTGCTTATCTGCGCAAGTATATGAGGCACGTTACTAAGGGTTTACACAAAATTGATCCATCTATTCCTGCTCCCTCTTCTGGTTCTGACTAAATGTTTTTCTCTAATGGTCTGTAATAACTTCAATACTACTTTGCTCTCTCTTAGTTTGTAAGATTGTTTTTATCTATCTTTAGATTGAACTGGATTATGATATGTGGATTTTACTTGTGCTTATCTTTTTCTCATATCTTGCCTAGTTATTTCATCTATTACTCTCTTATTTATTATTTTTGTCCATTTATTCTTCTTTGGTCATTTTTTGATAAAAAGGGAGAGAAGCTTTTAGTTTGATTGCTTACGGTTATGAAATGGAGATGGATATCGATTAGTAACAACATGGATTAGTAGCAGCATTAGCAGATTTATAATTTTTTATGTATGTTACTCAGGTGGAGTAAGTATAGAGGAGTGCCTCTAGATGAATGTTGTGTGTTAGTTTATGACAACTGGTGCATGATTCTTTAACCAGGCTGTAACTGGTTTTTTGCTACAACTGGTACATGATTCTTTAACCAGGCTATAACTGGTTTTCTGCTATAACTAGTGCATGATTCTTTATTAAGTATGTGTTGTGCTTCTCTTATTTTTATTTTAGTGTGTTTTGTCACAAATTTGACAAAAGGGGAGATTGTAAGTGCTATGGTCTCATGCTCCTTTGGTTGTCAAATTTTGTTGTGCCAAAACCTCTATATGTGTCTTGTGTAGTTTGTGGTTATATGAATGTTCAAGAGACTGCATCAATGCTTCAAGTCAAGTACCATGATCTACTTCAAGAAATGCAAGGTCATGTACTTGGTCCTCTTCTGTAAGCTTCAATATTCAGAACTACATCGATAAGAAGAGTGCTTGTTCAAGTCTAAAGAGGATGTTCAACTCAAAATGAAGTACAACCTAAGAAGACAAATCCAAGCTTTAGAAGATCTCAAGATCAAGCTACATTAAGTAAAGATCTCAAGCTTTATAAGGTTCAAAGGTCAACCATCTTCTGATTGAATGAAGTTTCAATGTTCATACTTCATGTCCCAGGTATGATAGACCTTAATTTGACCTTAGGATGGGCCATTTTGTATACATAATTCAATTTGAATCTTTTTATATAATTTTCGTCTGTTCTAAGACTAGTCTTGGACCTTGTTCGACTAGTCCTAGCACTGGTTCGACCAGTCCAAGAAATTTCACGACCAGTCCTAAGTTGTTGCAATTTTTTAAAATTTTTTGGTTATGCTACGACCTGTCCTGAGACCTGGTCAACCTGTCGTGTGAACAGTGTACGACTCGTCCCACAACCAGTCCTGGTTCTACGACTCGAACTATAACAACCAATCCTTGTTTCCTACGACCAGTCTTAGGTCTGCTATGACCGGTCGTCGATGGTCTAAGACCAATCGTGGACATCTTAAGACTAGTCGTAGAACGGTTTTTTCAGACAGCGTTCAAAAAATCAAAATGCCATTGGTTCTACAACTAGTCGAAGTGTTTTCAAGACCAGTCATAAACGAGGTTTTTTTATCTATAAATAGAGCACGAATTTCAAAGATTGATAACTCAATTCAAGAAAATTCAAGGCTTCACTCTGAGATAATTTTGTGTTTATTTTAAGCTACTTTGTGCATATTTAATATTCACTTTTTGTTAGCTTATGCATTTGATTTTGTTTCTACATTCCAATCTGATTTGAAAGAGGAATTTTTGTATTCCGTCTTCTTGGAATCAAAATCAAATAAAGCTAAGCCCAACTAGTTTAGTTTAAAATCAATTAAAGCCCAGAACCATTTTAAAGTGAGTATGGGACATTGAACTTCTATATTCGAACTTCTACTCCGATTAGTTCTTCTGGGCTGCTTCAAAGAAAAGGAGAAATCCAGGTATTTTATATTATTGTAATTTACATTCTTTTTGGTTTCTTTTTGGATTCGCCGAAAAATTCTCATTGTACTGGTTATCTGAGGAAAGCCAGAAAACTCAGAAAGAGAGGTTTTTGAATTGTGTAAGCCCATTTAAAAGACATAATTGTGAAGGTTTTAGGTGAACCTGTAAAACCTATTTTGATAGTGAACGTTGATATCCCCTGTGTAAGGATATTAGGAGTAGAGTAGGTGTGTGGCTGTTGTTTAACAGTTGGTGTACACATAGGCGAACCACTATAATTTCTTGTGACGTGTGATTTGAATATTTGTTTAATTTCTATATCTTTTATGATTCAGATTTAGGGGATGTATGTGTGGATATAAATATTGTAATATTTACATTTCTAGCATTGTGGGAATATTGTATTAGTTTAGAATTTATTTCTTACTATTTCTTTTATTTCCTTTTCAGTTTGAGTTTTTGATACAAAGAACGTTCTAGAAATAAGGTTGTCCTACCATAAACCCTTGGTTTTTATGGTATAAGGTTGTCCTTAAAACAACATTTATATCAACGTCTCAATACTTGATTATTAAGGATGCTTTTTATTTCAACGTTGTGAATTGATTTCCTTTATTTGGCTATCATACACTTTTACTCCACTGTTATTATTTTATCTTGGCATAGTCCTATTCACCCCCCCCCCCCCCCCCCTCCCTCTCTAGGACATATAGCTAGGCCGTTTCATTTCCTTCCTCCCTCTTCATCCATTTCATCATTTTCCTTCCTTCTCTTCCATGGATGACCAAGATTATACACCTATAAGAGAAGGTCATACAAAAAAGGAAGCATGATAGGGATGAGACCTCTAGAACAAAGACAAAACAATGTGCTATAAAAAGAGGTCAGAGTATTCACCAAAATACTCAATGCCCCCAAGAACCCTCTCCTCCACCGAGTCCCATAGCGGCTCGCTTTACCGCTAGAAAAATTATTTGTGAATGGGCGATCGACACTTCATGTCTTGGAGCTTACAATATATAATATATCCTTCACAATCGTGAATGGGACCCGATTTTATCTTTTGGAGGAGACGTTGATGCCAATCTCGTCAAGGCCTTCATGTCTCATTGTACCCAACCGGATGACCATGACTCCCTCACTTTTGCTGTTAATTATCAAGGGAGAACCTACCATGTCACACTTGCCAGAATCGCCCTTAACAAAGTTCTACTTTCCATTGAACAAGCATCAGAACTAGATATGACTGACAGAGAAAAATGCATTGTTTGGACTGAGTTTCTATGCAATGGTCACAATGTAAGGTGGAACAAGGGAAATGCTCTCCGAGCAACTGAGATGGCTCATGATTACCGCATCCTCCAAGTTATATTTGTTGCCAATGTCTATCCTCGAGGCGGTAACACCACCGAGCTTACCCCATTTATGGTTGAAACCTTATACAAACTTGGCATGGGTGAGCCAATATGTCTCCCTACCAAGATCTATGATCAACTCGTGTTCGCCTTTGAGTCAAATTCTAATGCGATACCATTTAATCCCCCCGGGTTCACCACTATTAGCCTTATCCGAATGCAACTTACCTCTGGACAAGGACCGAGTGCTCACGGCGACGAGGAAGAAGCTCTAGAAGAAGTTCTTGTGCCTCCAAAAGAGGTTGCAACTGCACCTCATGCCTCCTCTTACTCATTAGAGGCCACTCTCGCTCATCTAGGCAAGCAGCAGCAGGAACTCAATGAACGCCAGTCCCAACTGGAAAGAATGGTTGCTTCTATTATGTGAATAGTGCAATGCATTGCAGCCCATCTATTATGTTACCAGGATGATTCCATCGATGCTCTGGAGCCCAGTCCTCCTTGATCTCCTGCCTCAATGTTTGTGCATTCAAGACTAGTCTATATAGATGGATGTTTTCATGGGTTGCCTCACACTTAACCTTTACAACCTGATATTTTAGGTTGTATGCTAATCTGATTTATTTTTTTTTGTTGGTTGTGGTATGCCCTTAAGGGCTTAATTTTTAATCTTTTGGATGATGGTTAAATCTACCCAATCTTGGGGTAGTACTTTTGAAAAATTTATGGAAATATCTATTATGTTTCTGATGTTATTCTATTCTCTTACCCTCTGAATTATCATTACATGATCTTTATGTTTATGTTATTGGAATATCTCTTAGTAAATTCTTTGCCAATAACTGACAAAAGGGGGAAGAAGAAAACCTACCTACCAAAACAATGTTTGTTTCTTCAGAAATTGTTTGTTTCCCTTGTTGCAGGTTATTCTTAGTAAACACTAAGGGGGAGCAACATGATTTTGTATTACATGTCAAGTCTTGAGTTATAAATTTATATCTTTAATATCTAATTCTTATTATTTTCGTATGTCATTGGTATGGACCATGACACGGTTATAGGTTAGGTTGTTTTTGTCATGTAATTAACGAAGGGGGAGATTGTTAGGCACTTATTTCCACTCATGTTTGTCAATTATGTGACTATTTGTGTCTTATAGTCAGATGAGTTCTTGGCAAGTGAAGACCGGCGATACAACTAAATCAGAAGCATCAAACAACATTGAAGGTAAAGAACTGCTTCTATAATCTTGACCTTGCAAATAAATGAACCCAACCCAAATAGGAAAACCTACTTAGGTCATCTATTCAAAGCCAAGTCTTAGTTCATTTTTTATATATCCTTAGCCTTAGCTATTAGCAAATCCCAAGTTGATGAAATATTGAAAGGACAAACAGGAAAATCTGTCCACTTTTGGTAAGAAGAAGGTGTCACTAAATAGCACCTTCGGTATCACCGAAGATACCTTCCGTGTTACCGAAGGGGCTCAAAACAATCCAGCAAGCTTACAACGTTAATTCGGTGTCACCGATTGGATATTTCGGTGACACCGATTGCCACCAACGAACAATGTTCAGTGCCACCGAAAGGGACTATTTTTAGATAGCAGCTTGGGAAATTTATTAGGTACTACCGAAAGATATTTCGGTACCACCGAAGCAAGTTTGGTGATACCGAAGCTGGCTTCAGTAGCACCGTAAACTAGCCATTTTCTATCTGTTGAAACTTCTTATCTATAAAAGTAGCCCGTAGAAACTTACAAAACTAGTGGAAATAGGTATCATAGAGTATCTAGTGTTCCCAAGCTTATCCTAACCCATTTAGACTTTATTCATAGGAGTTTCATATTCTCTTCATTGTGATCCTTCACTCCTATGAGCATTCAAAGCTCCTATTAATGAAGAACATGAACTCGTGCCTTCGCTAAAGTACAAAAGCCAAACCAATATGAAAACCCTTTGTCTTTTGATACTCTAGAGCATCCATAGGTTGAATCCCTTAGGAAATCCACTCATTATCCTAGATAGGAGATTCAACCAACTCCCATTACCTTGGTCACCTTTATAGGTACATCTTATGCAAGGTTTTTTATCATGAAGATGAACCTAACAGGTAAATCCAAGCAACGCGATCGGGGGAGCACCGGGAAGCTAATTCAAGCACGAGAGCATGAATATCAAGCATTCCAAGATGAGCCACAAAAGAGAAATCTATCCGCCAAGTAAGTGTTATAATTAAGAGTTCAAAGTTTAGTCTCTTTCCTCGTGTAGGATTAAGGCTAAGAGTTTGTTATCAACAAACTCATTTAGGTTCTTTGTGTAGGACCTTGGCCGGTGGGCTTAAACATAGGTGCCTTGTGTGGGACCTTGGCTAGTGAGCCTAAATGGTAGGTGCCTAGTGTTGGACCTTTGCCGACGGGCCTAAACATGAGTTTTAGGTGTAGGACCCTTGCTCTTGCGGAGAGCATAAATTGTGTCCTTAACGTAGGACTGTAAAGGTTATTGGTGAACCTATTTTAAAACCATTGATAGTGAAATCCGGTACACTCTGGAATTGAGTGTGGATGTCGGGAGTGGATTAGGAACGTTGCCGAACCACTATAAACGCTTGTGTTTCAAATTGTCATTTGCGCATCTGTTTAATCATGCTTATATATACTTGAATGTTTTAACTTCTCATATATGATTGAATGAATGTTATGGATTTATAGGAAGCACATTCCACACAAAAGGTCACAACACTAGGCTAGTTGTTATATTCTGCATATTCTTTATAACCTTTGTGATTGGAACCTCTAATTGGCTTAGAAGCCATTAGAGTTATTTTGCCTAACTTGGTTAAAATTGAATGATTAGTTAAGTTAGGAAATCAGGACTTTAAATAGGTAAAAATAATTTTAAAGTCCTATTCATGCCCCCTCTAAGACCTTAACTTAGATTCCTTCTACAGTATCAGCGGTGTAAACTACAATTTCATAGATATTTCTAGAACTCGTTGGGAAACCCATATTTATAGCCTTGTCCATCTAATTTCGCAAAACCGTCTCAAATACACGCAGTCTGTATAAAATCTGCATAACGTTTCAATGTCACCGAATAGCCTTCTGGGTCATCGAAGAATATATCCAATTTTTTCAGCAACTAAACTCAATTTTCATGTAATTCTTTCATGTCATCTACCAGTGTTCGATGCTGGCTTTGATGTCATTGAGAAATGCATCCAATTTGTCTAGCCATAAAACTTGATTATCATGTAATTCTTTGATGTCATCTAGTAGTGTTCGAAGTCATCAAAGACTAGCTTCGATGTCATCTAACAGCCTTCGATGACATGGAAGCTCAGATTCTATGAATTTCTGCCCTTTATACTTCCGACTTTCTTCTTTCTACACTTGGTTTTTTTTAATCTTAGGGTCTTGAAATCTTCAATCTTGGTCTTCTAAGATCTATCTCTTGCCTTGGTGATTCTTGAGCATCAATTCCATGCTTTTAATATTCTTTTCAATCCAAGCTCTTAGACTCACCTTGCAATACAAACATGTACAAAATATACCCATTAAGCATTGTCATGTTCATAGAACCAAGATATAAATAGGGGGAAATATACAATATTTGATATTCAACACACACCCCAACCAGCATTTTGCTAGTCCCGAGCAAAACATGCATGATATAATCATCAATTATCAATGTTCAAACCTTTTTCAGAAAACAATCTTTTGTGGAAACAAGTATGAATGAGTATAATCTAAAGAGGTGAGAATGAAAATTTGAAAACCTAGAGCCGAATCAAACGAGCAATCAATCAAGTAGGTTCTTCATTAATCACCTAAGAGCATAAGTTTATATATCAAGTTTTTCCAACATGCTCAGTGAATTCTAACTTATTTTCATAAAAACACTATGATTTCATAATGTTAGCCATGCTCATCACTTCAAGACTAATCGAATAATCAACTGTTGATTCCAAACTTATCCCATTTTCCTTCTTTTTCTAGTTTTTGATTTTATATCGACGGTCTCTTTTTATTCATTTCAAACTTTACATTCTTTTCAGATTTTTCATTCTTTTCATTCTTTTTCAGTCTTTTTCATCATACATGACCATTTTATCGATCTCACTATTTTTTAACTAGTTCTTTTCATCTTTTAAGGTGGATAAAATTCTCCAGACTTGATTCTTAATGTCTATCAATGATTCACATGCTAACGATAAAAAATTCTAGCATAATTCACAGAAAACAACTCGAATGTGTCTTGTGATTTAAATCAACATGATATTAAAACATCCTCTTAATCAATTTAAGTGCAAGAACTAAAGCGATAGTCTACTCGGTTGATCAAACTCCAACAATTCAAAATTCAATCTCTATCTTGTCATCATACTCAAAGGATTCTTAAGTGCACAAACTATTACTTTCTAAATAAGTTTTTAATTTGAAGAATTGAAAATTTTTAAATTTTTTGCTCAAAGACTATGAAAACACTGATTAGTTTACCTAATCCACACCCCCAACCTAAAATCTACATTGTCCTCAATGTAAAAGATATAAGCATGCAATGCATATGAAACAACAAAAAGAAAGGAGGAATGATGGAAAGGTAATACCTGCAGAAGGAGAATTAAAGCTTTTCAAAAATTCTCAAAATCAAATGGGTTAGCAAGAAAACAAAATTTATTGAAAAACAAACTATCCTAATCCTAAATTCTATGAAAGCAATAAACCTAACTATACCTCCATCAGACTAGGAGGTCAATCCTGATACAAAGGATCAATCAGAGGTACGGACATGTCCTTTGAATCAAATTTCTCAACAAATGGCTTTAGACGATGACCGTTCACCTTAAAAACATTGTTATTTATCAGATTCTTTATCTCGACGACCCCATGAGGATAAACTTTAGTAATAATGAAAGGGTCAATCCAATAAGAACAAAGCTTACCCGGAAAAAGATGTAACCGAGAATTGTACAGAATGACTTTCTGTCCAGTTATGAATGATTTTCGAAGGATGTTCCAATCATGGAACACCTTCATCCTATCCTTGTAAATTCTTGTGTTCATGTATGTGTCGTTCTGAATTTCTTCGAGTTCATTTAATTGAAGTTTATACAGCGAGCTAGCATTGTCTAAGTTAAAGTTTAGATTTTTAATAGCCCAATATGCTCTATGCACCAGCTCCACAGGCAAGTGACAAGCTTTCCCATAAACAAGTCTAAAGGGAGACATTCCAATGGGGGTCTTAAAAGTTATACGGTAAGCCCATAAAGCATCGGTCAAATGAATTGACCGATCCTTATGGTTAGGGTTAACCATTTTTTCAGAATTTGTTTAATTTTCCTGTTGGAAATCTCAGCTTGCCCGCTTGTCTGCGGGTGATATGGAGTGCTCACTTTATGAGAAATGTCATATTTCTTCATTAAGTTCTCAAATGGTATATTGTAAAAGTGTGACCCTCCATCACTAATGATGGCTCGAGGTGTTCTAAACTGGAAAAGGATATTTTCTTTTAAGAATCTAATGACCGTTTTATGATCACTGTTCCGGTGTGGAATTACTTCAACCCATTTATTCACATAGTCTACTGCCAATAGAATATAAATATTTTCAAATGATTGGGGGAATGGCCCTATGAAATTGATGCCTCAACAATCACATGCTTCAATGATGAAAATTGGGTTTAGTGGCATCATATTTCGATGGGACAATCCTTCCAATTTCTGTCAATGCTCATAAGCTTTGCGAAACTCATGAGTATCTTAAAACATAGTGGGCTAGTAAAAGCCGCACTGCAAAATTTTGGACGTGATCTTTTTAGCAGAAAAGTGACCACTACAGGCTTGAGAATGACAAAAGGACATGACACTCTAATGTTATTGTCTGGCACACATCTCCTTAAAATTTGGTCTAGGTAATATTTAAACAGATAAGGATTATCCCAGAAAAACTTGTGTACCTCTACGAAGAATTTTTTCTTATCTTGCGTAGTCTAATATGTTAACGTGAATCTTATAGCAAGATAATTTGCAATGTCAGCAAACCAAGGTAATTGGAAGAGTTTAAGCAATTATTTATCAAGGAACATATCATTTATAGGTGTCGGGTCAAGGGAATTGAGGAGATCAAGCCTGGAGAGATGGTTAGCCACTACGTTCACTACACCATTTTTGTCTTGTATTTCTATATCGAATTCCTATAGTAGAATGATCCATCTTATTAAGCGGGGCTTAGCATCGTTCTTAGAAAGAAGATATTTCAACACCTCTTGATTAGTGTAAATGATGATCTTGTATCCGATCAAGTAGGACTTAAATTTGTCCAAAGTGAACACTAAGGCTAAGAGTTCCTTTTCTGTAGTAAAATAGTTCACTTGGGCAGAATTTAAAGTTCTACTCGCATAGTGAATCACGTAGGGCTTCTTTTCTTTTCTCTGGCCTAACATTGCCCCAATAGTATAGTCAGACGCATCGCACATAATTTCAAAAGAAAGGATGCTCTAATTGGGTGGTTGCATGATAGGTGCGGTGGTCAACATAGCCTTGAGCTTAGTGTAAGCTTCTTAGCATTACTCAGTCCACTCATATGGTGCATCCTTTTGAAATAGATTACATAATGGACGAGAGAGATGACTAAAGTCCGTTATGAATCACCTATAGAATCCGGCGTGTCCTAAGAAGGATCGCACGTCATGTATGCTCTTGGGTGAAGGTAAATTAAAGATAAGATCAATTTTTCCTTGTCTACCTCAATTCTCTTGAATGAAATTATATGTCCAAGAACAATTCCCTTAGGAACCATAAAATTACATTTTTCCCAATTAAGAAACAAATTCTTTTCCTCACATCGCTTCAGCACATTTTTAAGATTTTCTAAACACTTGTTAAAGGATGGACCAAAGACAGAGAAGTTGTCTATAAAGACCTCTAAATATTACCCTATCATGTCAGAAAAAATACTCAACATGCATCGCTTAAAGGTGGCAGGGGCATTGCATAGTCCGAATGGCATCCTTCGGTAAGCAAAGGTGCCAAAGGGACATGTGAATGTTATCTTTTCTTGATCTTCAAGGGTTATCTCTGTCTGATTGTAGCCCGAATATCCGTCAAGGAAAGAGTAGTAAGAGTGGCCAGCTAATCTTTTCAAAATTTGATCAATGAAGGGTGAAGGAAAGTGGTCCTTCATTGTGATGGTATTCGACTTTCTATAGTCAATGCACATTCTTCAACCAGTAGTGACTCTAGTTGGCACGAGTTCATTATCGATATTGGATATGATGGTGATTTTAGACTTCTTGGGAACCACCTGAGTTGGACTCACCCATTGACTATCGAATATAGGGTATATGATACCCACATCCAATAACTTAAGTACCTCAGCCTTAACCACTTCTTTCATATTTGGATTAAGTCAACATTGTGGTTGTTAGGAGGTTTTCGTATTATTCTCAAGATGAATGTGGTGAGTACAAACCAAAGGTTCAATTCCCTTGAGGTCCGTAATCGACCATCCAAGGGCTCCTTTATGCTCAATTAGAGTGGAAATAAGCATACTCTTCTGTTCTTTCTCAAGGTGAGAAAAATCACCACCGGGTATGTCTCATCTTGACCTAAATAGAGATATTTACGATTAGCGGGAAAAGGTTTTAGGTCAAACTTCAGTGCTTTGAGGCTAGACAGTAGATCGGTTTGGGGCAATTTTTCAAATTGCGGCCTCTACTTGTTAACTTTAAGTACCGGCGTTACATCAAGCATGGCATCCATCTCTGTAATCGTGTCATCATCTAAATTAGGGGAGTGGGCCAAGCATGTCTCTAAAGTGTCAGAGTATAAAGTCATGAGTGCTTTATCTTCCAAGAAAGAATCAATCATATTAATGTCGTGGGTATCATCCTCATCCTCTGGTTGTTTACTCATGTCGAAAAAGATATTGACTCCAACATCATATTCTCAAAAAATAAATTCATAATTCCATTCCTATAATTAATGATGGCATTTAATGTTGCAAGGAATGGGCAACTAAGGATGACATGTATCTGAGTGCTCATATCTACAATGGGTTAAGTATCCAAGACAATAAAGTCTATACTGGATAGTAGAATTTATCAACCTAGACTAACACATCTTCAATCATCCCTCTCAGTACATGAACTGAGCGATCAACAAGTTGTAATGTGGTCCAGGTGGGTTTTAATTTACCTAGACCCAATTGTTTGTAAACCGAGTAAGGGATTAGATTTACACTCACCCCTAAGTCAAGAAGTGCATGCTCAATCTGGTGATTCCCAATTATACAGGTGATAATTGGGCTACCAGGATCTTTATATTTTTGTGACACATCTTGCTTGAGGATGGCACTTACTTTTTTTGTCATAAAAAATTTCTTTTTTTATGTTTTGTCGTCATTTGATAGTGCATAGTTCTTTCAGAAATTTAGCATATGAAGGGATTAGTTTAATGGCATCTAGTAGAGGAATGTTAACCTTCATTTGTTTTAGTACCTCTAGAATATCCTGAGAATCAGATAGAGGTTTTAATGCAATCAACCGTTAAGGGAACGGCGCAATCGGCCTACTTTGAGGTTCCAATTCTAACCCATGTGGATCATTACTAGGTTTATCATTATCATCTATTTTCATGTGTTTAGGTTTTTCAGCCCTCACCGAAATAAATTTATCAATTGTTTTCCCACTTCTAAGAGTGGTGATAGCTCCATTTGATTTGAAGAGCTTAGGTTACTAATTTCATATTGCTGTTTTGGGTTGGGGAGAGGCTGAGCCAAAAGGATCCCTTTCTCCCCAATTGGATTTTTTGTCCCAATCCCTTGTATGGCCTTTATCAGGTCTTGAAAGGCTTGTAACATACCCTAATTAAAAAGCTCATGATTTTGAATATGCTTTAAGACCAAAACCTCTTGAGGTTTTCTTTTATTCAGAAATTGGTTAAGGATCCCTTGAGGAGTAGTAGTTTATCCATTCCTCCAACCGAAATTTGGATGGTTTCTCCAACTTAAGTTATATGTATTTGTGTTTGAGGTAGGTCCATTAAAAGGTCTTTATTAGTCATTCATGGCATTCGATTACTCATTCAATATCTCTTGGAAAGCAGGAATTATGGGACAATTTTTAGTTGTATGTATGTTACAAGCACAAATACCACAAACAACTTCCGCAGCCTTTTTGGGTTCTACCTTAAGTTCCATGGCCTCTACTTTTCTTATGAGTTTGGCCAATCTTGCATCTACGTCATCTTCCTCTTTTAATACTTAGATTCCTCCCCTTTCCTTTGATTGATTGGGCTTGGAAGTAATGGTTCTTGAAGAGGTATCCCATGATTGCACGTTTTCTGCAAGTTTATCAAAATAATCCCACGCATTATTGACTTCCTTGTTCATAAATTCCCCATTACACATCATCTCCACATATTAGCATATGGATGAGGTGTCACACCCTACACCCGAAAATCGGACTCACAGGAATCCTGATCGTCGAATCCCGTGCCGATAGCCTCCGTAGTACCCCATTCTCGGCTCTTAGCGTCCATACACCAGATTCCGATCCTAGGATCCTAAAAGGTGGATTTTTTTTATGTATATTTAACTCGTAATAAGCATAACCACAAGATTTCCTAATTCACATAGGTAACATCATCATCACATATCCACTAATATTATCATTTGAGTACAATACTAAAAGGAAAATACATAAATCTAAAATCAAGCTCAACACTGCTGCAACCCAACATCACCTGCACACATCTATCCTACATAAGCTTATAGAAAGCTTAGAGGGTGCTGTAAGTATGTGCACAAGGTAAGTGCCAAGTATTCAATACAATGTCATAATCATACAATACCGGAATACTGGTAATTTATAAATCGTACAATATCAGAATAAGCAGAAATATTGACAAGATCATGAATTATCGAAGTAAGCAGAAATACTGACAAGATCATAAATCATACAATAACAGAGTAAGCAGAAATACTGATAAGATCATGAATTATCAGAGTAAGCAGAAATACTGACAATATTATAAATCATACGATAACAGAGTAAGCGGAAATACTGACAAGTCCATGAGTCATACAATATCAGAGTATGCA
The DNA here is from genome assembly GCF_029962835.1 of Magnolia sinica. Classification (NCBI taxonomy): domain Eukaryota; kingdom Viridiplantae; phylum Streptophyta; class Magnoliopsida; order Magnoliales; family Magnoliaceae; genus Magnolia; species Magnolia sinica. The sequence goes on from NW_026682757.1 coordinate 63,044, forward strand.
ATACAAATCAACTATGCAAATGAAAAGTCATAAAGAGCTAAATATCAAATGTTGAGAATGCAATGTAATGTACAAATCCTTATGTGTTCACAAATATGTCAGCCGTATCTAGACCATATAAATTCAGAAATACAATAACCCAAAATGTCATATGCCGCGGATGTAATGCAATATGCAGTGCGAATGGAATGACCACACTAAAATGTGAAGTCGGGACGATAGTATGTAGTATCGCAGGCTATGGGGTCCATCACAAGAGACTTCTATCAAAACCAGTCCCATACCTAAATTTGGATAGTCATACTCGATGTGGTAAACTCCTGATCTCAAGTTAGTCGCGCGCCCCAACCAAAATCCTGGCCATGCGAAGGTACACGTAATAAATAGTTGCACACCACCAGCCTGAGTGAATAGTGAATGAATGAATGAGTATGCAACTCCTGCTCAATAAGTCCACATATCAGTACGGTTCTTCTCTGGGATCATCACCGGAGTTTAGTACACTCCAAATGGCATTGCCGCTCTCCCAGCCGCACAGTCCAAGTGAGCGTAAGAAACCTCACTATCCACTTGGCCAATAGTCTGTCAATACTTATTCGGCACGTCGATAGCAGACCCATTCACAATCTGGTTAAACTCAGCCTAGCAATGCCCCCTACACTCCGAAGGGATGGCCACACTCCCTCCCAACCGATCACGACACAGCGGGAGACGCGGCCTCTTAGTATTCAGCAATCAGGCGCTCATATATCCACTTGGTCTCGACGTTGCGGCGTCCTCTGGTACAAAGAGTGTTTAGAGATTTTCACCCAGGGCCATCTATGGTAGCCCAATGCTAGTAACAGATTTCTAATGTCCCATCTGGCCATCCACGATATGCCTGTGGAGGCTACAGCCCTGATGTCGCTAGGGCAAGCAGTAATCACAATACAAGATGTATGAGTCATACAATCTAGTCATGCATCAATCCTGCGCATACCGTGCGCTCATGTGAGATAACCTCCGCCTATTTAGGAGTCTCATAACAACCTGCCCAATGTCATATGCAATGGTCAACCATATCTCATAACAAACATGCAGATAATGCGTATGGGTATGTATCATGATGCTATGCGGTCACATACTCATAATCGGTATCAATAACTGGCATCGACAATCAACCACGACAATGTAGACATTTAACCAACATTATTCCTCATGGAATAAGCCACATAAAGCATAACATATAGTGGACCCATGGCCTCACACAAGGGCTAAATATACAACACCATGGGCCTCACTCAAGAGTTTAATACATATAAGGATAGGCCTTTCACATGGGCCTAACATACATCACAATGGGCTCCATCGCCTGGCCCGCAAATGTATCACAATGAGCCTCATCACATAGGCCTCATATGCATCACATTGGGCCTTAACAATCGCAATCGGCAATCAGAATCGATAATCGGCCTCGATCGATAATCGGTCAATTGGCCACAACAACCAGAATTAGCAATCGGCCACGATAATAGGCCTCGATCGATAATCGGTCAATCGGCCACAACAACCAGAATCGACAATCGGCCACGATAATCGGCCTCGATCGATAATCAGTCAATCAGCGACAACAACCAAAATCGGCAATCGGCCACGATAATCGGCATCGATCGATGATCGGTCAATCAGCTACAACAACCAGAATCGGCAATCAGCCACGATAATCGGCCTCGATCGATAATCAGTTAATCGGCCACAACAACCAGGATCGACAATCGGCCACGATAATCAGCCTCGATCGATAATTGGTTAATCGGCCACAACAACCAGAATTGGCAATCGGCCACGATAATCGGCCTCGATCGATAATCGATTAATCGGCCATAACAACCAGAATCGGCAATCGGCTACGATAATCGACCTCGATCGATAATTGGTCAATCAGCCACAACAATCAGAATCAGCCTAGCCAGGGCCTAAGGAAATGTCGTAATGTAGACATTTAACCAACATCGCTCCCAAGCAGTGGCCCACATAGAGTCAAACATATAATGGGCCCATGGCCTCACACAAGGGCCTAATATACATCACTATGGGCCACATCACATGGGCCGAAAATACATCTCAAAGGGCCTTATCATCTAGGCTGGAAATATATCACAATTGGCCTCGTATACATCAAGTAGGCCGCGCCAACGGATTGTACCAATGAGCCTCATAAACATCAAGCGGGCCGTATCAATGGGCCACACCAATAGGTCGCACCAATGGGCCTCATAAACATCAAATGGGCATATCAATGGGCCGCACCAACGAGTCTCACTAGTGGGCCTCATAAACGTCAAATAGGCGTATCAAGGGGCGCACCAATGGGCCTCATAAACATCAAGAGGGCCATATCAATGGGCCTCATATACATCAAGGCGTGGGACCCACCGTCCAACCATTTGGACAGTGGATGAACGGTGTAGATAAAATAATTACATCACTAGGTATTTGGACGGTGGGAATGAAATACACATATCACGGTGGGTCACACCGCCCCACATACACGTGAATGGTGAGGGATGAAACCCATACTCTAGGGCCCCACTTCTTCAGAAGTACGATGTGGATGGCATAGATAAAACACATTTTGATCACGGTGGTCCCACATGATAGGCCATCCCACTATCACACGTGCTGACAGTGGATGAAACAGACCTCACATGGGTCCCACTGTCACACATGTCACATGTGTGCATAACACATAATGTAAGTTGGGGTCCCACGTCAGTTGGATGGACGATGTGGAATTAAAACACATACATCTACGGTGGAGGTAAGGCACGTATATCATAGTGGGTCACACCGTCCTATATACATGTGGATGATGAAGATGCATGATACATATAGCAAGGTGAGACCCACCCCCACACATGTGGGGCCCACGGTGGTAGAACAGATGGATGGCCGGGGTATCGTACAAACCTCATGATCAGACCCACGTAACACGCTGGTGTCTATACAGCAGCTACTTAGCTGTTTAAGGAATACCAGCCAATAGCCTCACATACATGGGACCCACCACATATACATATAATGTACTATATATTATTATATATTATATTATTATTATTACTAAAACCTAGCGTCCATGCCCTGGACAGCCTAGATGCGAACACATGCAACATGGTGGCGTCCCACTCCACTTGTCCTGATGGACGGTTAGGATATAGCAGATATCATGGTGGCCACGCTGGACGGCTAGGATGTAGCATGTATACAAATGAGGTGGGCCCCACCCCTCACACGTGAGGCACGTGTGGGGTGAGCCCACAACTACCAAACAGATGGACAGCGTGGAAAACAAATGCATACCTGACTATGGTCCCTCTCTGCGTCGTCCAGACACGGACGGTGTGGATACAAGCGTGCATACATCAATGTGGACCCATCTCCACACGTGCAGCACGTGTGGAGTGGGTCCCACCACCAACAAAAAGGATGGGCATTGTAGATATAATACATACCTACCCTCGTGACTTGCTGACTCCGATACAACAGCTAGATGGCTGTGTGCGGTACACTAGCCAATCCGTTTACAGCAAGTGGGTCCCACGTGGGGGCCCACCATAACGTTTATTTTCCATCTCCTCTGTTGATAAGGTCACAAAGACCTAGATTAAGAAGAAAAAAACAAATTTCATGTAGATCCAAAACTTTCGTGACCCAAAAAGGGTTTCAATGGCAAACGTTCAACTCACCATTATTTTCTGTAGTGTGGTCCACCTGATAAAAAGCGTGGATATAGAATAAATACATCAATGGTGGGTCCCACCGTCCAGCCATATGGACGATGTGGATAAGACCCAAACGTCACAGTGGCCCTCACAGTAAGTGCTTTATAAGTTAAGCATGTCTTCACATGATTTAAGATGGTGTGGGCCACCTAAGTGCCGTGAATGGCTGATTTTTGAGGGCACCCCATAAATAAAGGCGACCCATCAAATGGACGGTGTGGATGTTCCACATGCATCACGGTGGGGCCCACAGCTAAGGCCGTGGGTCTCTGCCCACCTAACATCCACGTAGACGCTGCTGCGTCTTTGGTCAGTGGCAGCAGCAGGTGCTGCTGCCTCACATATTATTATTATTTTTGTTTTCCTATGGATTTTAACAGGTGGGGCCCATATCCGAAGAATCTAGCCACCCAGCCATTGCATCTCATGGCTCAAGACTAACCAAACAAGACCAATATTGGACATGTTTCGGTTGTAGAATCATCAGGTGGGTTTTAACGATAGCAAACACTATTTCTTATGGTATAGCCCGTTAGATAGTCGGATTGGGTTCATTTTTCGGCTCAACGCCTAAAATGATCTAAGGAAATGGATGGATGGTATAGATTGAATTCATACTTCAAGGTGGGGCCTGCATGAGCAACCCATCCCAAACACCAATTATAAATAATATATATCTTATTATTATTTTTTTGGTTAGCTTGTTACTACACACCCCTGTCAGTACACGCACTCCATAATAGTTATACCTTACTTCACGTCACGGCATGGATAAACACAGCATCATGGTGGGTCCCACGTATGCGTGGCCCACGTCTCATCAAGGTGGGTCCCACATGAACGTGGCCCACCTGATGGGTCTGATATTTATGTTTTCTCATCATCCATAAAGTAAGATCCACATGCCTTGGATGATTGGATAAGACATACATCAAGGTGGGGTACGTCCGAGTGGGCCACACAGTCACATCATCACACCAAAATAATGAAAGAGAGAGAGGGAGAAGGAAGCACCCACCTTTAAATCTTGAACTCCTCCTTCCTCCACTAGGTCTTAGAGCTCTAAGGAAAGAATTTCAACGATTAAGATTGGTTTCGGAGGGTGGAGATGCGAGATAGAAAGGTGGGTCACACTAGCTCCTCTCATGGAGCCATGGACGTTGGGTGCTCTCATGGGGTGTTGTTTGAAAAATGGAGAGAGAATGAAAGGGAGAGAGGGGTGATGGGAGAGGAGTGATGGGAGAGAAGGATGGATGGGTGTACTTGAGTAAGGGATAGAGTTGACTTTTAAGGATTACTTTTGTACTTGGGGATGGGATAGATTAATGGGTGTACTTTGACAAGTGAAGTGATTGATGTGATAGATTTTCTAAGGATTGCAACGCGTGGCATTTTTTCCTTGAACTGAACACGGGCCCACATCTCCTAGCTCGGGTATTGCCTTGGCATACGAGACACGACATCGGAACCGCGGCGACGGTGCAGTCGTGACGGTATAAGTTTTGACTCGAGCTGACTCATATATATTGGACATGACTCAGGGTTGCATGCAAACGCCGATAGTAGATTGCAGGTCAACAAACTTCGACTGGTAGGACCGCGAAAGCCTATAGAACGGTACGGACTAGGATACGGGCCTTACATGAGGTCAATCCCTCATAGAAAAAGCTCGTTATCCTCCATATTTCATAGCCATGTTGTGGACATGAATTTATGAGATCCTTAAATCACTCCCAACATTGGAAGAAGGTCTCAACCTCTTTTTGTGCAAAATTCATGACTACTTTCCTTAAGGTATTCGTTTTATAATATGGGAAGAACTTTTTAAAGAACTCCCTTGTCATCTCAGCCCATGTACCAATGGACCGTGGTCTTAAGGAATGTAATCATGACTTAGCCTTTTCTTTCAAAGAGAAAGGAAACAATTTCAGCCTCACCGTGGCCTCAGACACATTTAGAAAGTGCAATGTAGATATGATCTCATCAAACTCTTTCATATGCAAGTATAGACTTTCATATTCTAGTCCATGAAAGATAGAGAGGAGTTGAATTACCCCTAGTTTAATATCCACAGTTCCTGCATTCAATGGGAATATCATGCAGGAAGGTGTACTCACCCCCGTCGGTTGTAAATAATCTCATAGAGTACGAGGCGGGGTGCGTTATGAACCTCATTCTCATCTTGAACTTCCTCAACTGGAGGTTGAGGTTGATTTGCAGCCATAACTTCCATTAATTTGGAGGATCTCAAGTGGTGTTTAATCCGGTGATGGATAAGCAACACTTCGACTAATCCTCCTTCGCTTAAGAGACGGCGGGTGTTGTCATGAATCCATTTGGGCATGAAACACTTTCAGCCTTCAAGTAATTAAAAAACTAACCTAAAAAGATAACTCAATAAAATAAAACAAATAAGAGATCTAGAAAAGATAAGAGAAATTGGAGAGAAGTTATCCGATTAGGGTTAGTATGTTAGGATCCCACAAAACAGAAAATAATGTTAGTTTTTAAAATTAATTTGAGAAAAAATCCTAACCTAAAAACATAGTAGAAAAATAAACCTTAATTTTAACCTAATTCTAATACCAATTAATCTTAGAAAAACATAACTGTAGTCCCCGACAATGGCACCAAAAACATGTTCACAACCCCAAGTGTAGGGTCATGATATAGAAATAAACGCGGTGAGACTAAGGTCGAATCCATGGGGACTAATCTTGCAGGTATTCTGAAAATAACTAGAACTAGAACTATAGGAAGATCTATACCAAAATCTAGAATAAAAGAGAGTAATTGTGATTGAGATTTCAATAATTAAAAGGGAACTAGGGTGCAAGGATCCACTTGTAGCTATCTAGATCCTACCTTACTTGATTCCAGAAACACAATTGGAATTGGAGTCCTATCCTATCCAATTGGAAGATGAAGCAATTATACCAAATCTGAAATTTCATTGACCTAATTCTCAATGGAGGAGAATTGTGATGATTGGAAGGGATTCTATCACCCTACTATGCCCAAGAGATGATGGTGAACAACAAGATTTATCAATCTCACAATCTCAAAACAGGAAAAGAAGATATTCAAAGCTATCATAGCATCTATTGTAATTTGAATCACAATAACTCATAGAAAACTGAAAATATTCCTTTAATATCAAAATAAAAATCAATGAGGTTCATCAAGAATAAGAATCAAAGTAAGAAAATCATCCAAACACGCTACAAGCTTCACCTCTTAGCCCTAGCTAAGAGATTTAGCCAACCATAGACATGATTGGATTTAAAACCTTAGAAGAAAGCATTAAAAATAAATAAATAGTGAAGAAGAACTCTTGGGAGGCTGCTCCACCCTTTGGCTCTACTCTTTGAAACCGTATATATCTTTAGAATTCCTTAGGAAATACATATTTATAGCCTTATCCATCTAATTTCACAAAACCGTCTCAAATTTACGCAATCCATGTAAAATCTGCATAACCCTTCAATGTCATCGAAGAATGTATCCAATTTTTCCAGCGACTAAACTCAATTTTCATGTAATTCTTCGATGTCATCTACCAGTGTTCGATGTCATCGAACACTCAAAGAACCTTCGATAGCATCGAAGAACCTTCATTATCATCGAGAAATGTATCCAATTTTTTCAGTAATAAAACTTGATTTTCATGTAATTCTTCGATGTCTTCTAGTATCTTTCGATGTCATTGAAGACTGGCTTCGATGTCATCTAACAGCCCTCGATGACATGGAAGCTCAGATTTTGTGAATTTCTGTACTTTGTATTTTCGATTTTCTTCTTTCTCCACTTAGTTTTTTGAATCTTGGGGTCTTGAAATCTTTAATCTTGGTCTTCTAAGATCCATCCCTTACCTTAGTGATTCTTAAGCATTAAATTCATGCTTTTAACATTCTTTTCAATCCAAGCTCTTAAACTCACCTTGTAATACAAACATGCATGAAATATACCCATTAAGCATTATCATGTTCATAAAACCAAGATATAAATAGGGAGAAATATGTAATATTTAACACTCAAAATAGTGTACATGTGTGAGTGAGATGTGTTACCTATCAACTCCCAGCATTCATCTAATCATGTATACATATAATTAAACACTCATCACATAAGCATAGTTTACAAGTGCTCACAGACAATCCCAAACAAAATCATGTATAGTGGTTCAATTTCCCTACTCCACTCCCGACAGACACACTCAACCCATGAGTATACCAGATTTCACTATCAGAGATTTTAAATCAGGTTCACCTCTAACCTTTACATTCCTACACAAGGACCTTAGCGTACACTCCTGTCGGAGGCTCCCACAAGAGACTTGAGTTTTTTTTCATTGGATAACCAACAACCTCGGTCTTAATTAAAGACCTATGTTTATTCCCGTCGGAGGCTCCCCAAGAGAATAACATGTACACACCCATGTTTAATGGCCTATATAAGGACTTTAATTTAGGTCCATAATAATCTATTCAAGTTGGCAATTCAAACTCTACACTCAATCCTACACAAGGAATGAGTATAAATTGACTCTTATAAATAAAAACTTACTTGTTGGATTAAGCTCCTTTTGTAGCACCATCTCAGGTTGCTTGATCGATGCTCTCACATGCTTCAATTAGCTCCCCTTTTCTCCTTTGATCATGATGTCAATGCGTTTGCTAATGTTTCATCTCCAAGATCAATCACGCTATTGTAATGCTCTTTTAAGGTAACTAAGGTGATGAGAGGTAGGTAGAATCTCGTACGACTAATCGAAAGTTGTAATTTCTAGGGGATTCACGTAGATGGGTCTTCTAAAGGATTTAGATAGGCATATACCTATAGAGGTTGAGTCTAATCTCTAGAAAATGGTGAAGTTCAAGCATATCTTCATGGTAGAGGTTGAAATCCTCATTAGAGTGTTAATCTCAAGGAAGATAACTTAAAACTCATTAGTTTAGAGGTTTGGGATGACGGATATGATCATGAAATCACCTAAGCTTCTATTGCACTAAAAACACATCCCAATGCCTAAGAACCAAATACCCTTTAATGGCTTTTTCGATGGCATCAAGAAAATTAGATTTCTAACTGAAATGTTGTTGGATAGTTCACACACTGCTACCTGATGCAATCAAGTGGTCTTCAATGGCATCAAGGGGACCCTTCAATAGGTCCTTGATGCTATTGAGGAACTCAGATAAAAAGATAAATATTTGCTAGACAGATCTGAGTTACCTACTCGATTCCATCAAGTGGATCTTTAATGCCATCGAAGACCCCTTGAGGTTTGCTCGATGAGATCGAGCACTACTTGAAAGTCTATTATTTTGGGAATACAATTTCACTGCAACTTTGCACTTCTTCTAGCCTTACTTATCATGTTCAAATTAAGCTTCTAAGGATAAGGGACGATCAACAAGGTTTACCAATTAAGTCAGGATCATCTAAAGGTTCAAGGGGTTGTTTTAAGTCAAGGGTTAGGGTCACCAAGGCACCTCATTTGTCTATTTTTTGCCCCTTGATGCGTATTTCCTCTTGTGTCTTCGGTCTTTATCTTCCAAGGGCTCAACTGACTATATGACACACTGACTCACATGATTGACAAACAAGATGCACAAATCAGTGCACCAACATAACGCATACACTGTAAGACCCCTATCCTAGCTTGTACTATTTCGTCGACTCTCGCGATCCTTTCCGTCGACTTCCGACAACCTGCAACCTATGATCGACGTTTGTGCACGACCCTAAGTCGTATCCTGTAGATTTGAGTTGGCTTAATTCAAGACTTGTACCATTGCGACCGCACCATCGCCGTAATTCCAACGCCGTGTCTTGCATACCGATCCGATACTCTGGCAGGGAGACGTGGGCCGGCGTTTATTTCAAAGAATACGCTGCGTGTTTTTAATCCCAAGAGAATCTCTACATCATGTCCCATCAATCAATCACTCAAATCAATCAATAAATCACCTCATGTCAAGTACAAGAGTAACCCATGCTTTCTTTTTCCACAAGTCAAGCCAACCTCAAAAGCTAACAAGTCTCTCACCTCACCCATCACTCACCTCACATCCATCACCCATCACTCTCTCCCCCTTACAACCCCTTCTCTCTCTCTCTTTCTCAACACAAAATTCCAAGCAACCAAAGGGAGTACACGTCCATGCATTTCTAAGGAGAGAAAGAGTTGTGTGTGGCCCACTTCCTCTCCCAAAAACTTTCATCCTAGCCATTCATTTCTGATCTTCCACCATCAAAGTGAAACACAAGGAGATCGGCTTTCCAACGGACCAAGAAGATCGAACGATGGGTGCTTTATAGGATAGATTTTTTATGTTTTGATGATGGGCCAAGTTAGGCCTACCGATTAATGGTATGGATCTCACTTTGGACCCTAGGTGTGACCGATGGCCCACCTTGATTCTCATGATCATTCCATGATGGGGCCATTCTCCATGGACCCCATCATGATGTTTACTTTCTAGTTTTGATAGGGTCATCTAGGCCTTCCATTTTGGTGGAGAAGTAATCTCCACCGTTGATTCTTGATTTGGTGGGCCCACGTGTAATGGGACCCACTTGATGTATGTTGTTAATCATGCAAGGGAGGGCCCATAGTGTCGAGGTCCCTCTATCACACGTGTCCCTCTTTTCTCTGTCTCTCTTTTTCTTTTTATGAGATGATGTAGTTGTGTAGCCCACCCGAATGGACCCCACCATGAAGCATGTATATGATCCAAGCCATTTGTAGGTGGGGCCCATTTTTTATGTGTTGTATCCACATCATACATCATTTGGTGGCCCACCTAAGTAGGGTCCACCTTCCATGCTTGGAATGCCCAAACCGTCCAGCGTCCCTGGACGTTGTACGTTAAGTGAAAATACAAATATTAGCTTAGTTCAAAGCTCCTTGGGTGGACCGCTTATGTAGGCCCCACCTTGATGTATGGACTTAATCCATGCCGCTCATTCCTTTCCACACTTCATTTTAGGCGTTGAACCGAAAAATGAGGTTGATCCGAGTATCTGGTGGGCCATAGAGTTGAAAATAGTGTCATTACCATTGAAATCTACCCTGATATTTTTATACACCGAAACACATTGAATATTAGACTCATTTGGTTGGTCTCGAGCCGTAGAATCCAATGTCCAGGGTGGATTCTTCCGATGCGGGCCCCACGGATGAAAAACTGTGAGATTTCGTGATTTAAAAAAAAAACAAACAATGCAGCAGACGCTGCTACTGCCAGAGGCGCGCAGGCAACACCTGCAGCATTTGGGCGGACAGACAATAAGACCCACGGTCCAGCCGTGGGCCCCACCATGATGTGTGTTTTGTATATCCACACCGTCCATTTTATAGGCCCTTAGGGCAATGAGCTGCCCTCCAAAAATCAGCCACATCCAAAGCTCAGGTGGCCCACATCATAGGAAACAGTGGGGTTGAACTGTCTACCATTAAAACCCATTTTTGGGTTCACAAAAGTTTTAGATCATATGAAATTTGTTTTTCCTTTCCATTCAGGTCCGTGTGACCTTACCAACAGGTTGGATTGCAAATAAACATTATGGTGGGCCCCACGTGGGACCAGCCTTGGTGTTTGTGGTTGGTCCACACCGTCCAAATAGGTGGACAGTGGGCTACACCATGAAGTATGTGTTTCACCTGCACCTACCCCCCTGTACGTGCAACGCTAGCCCCACCATTAATGTATTTGTTCTATCACCACCGTCCACACCACTAGACGGTGGGACCCGCTATGATGTATGTGTTCTCTCCACACCATCCATTCTTATGGGACCCACCATGATGCATGTGTTGCATCCAAACCGTCCAACCTTTTGGCAAGGTAATTTTAAGGCTTGAGTTCAAAAATGAGACAAGTCCAGTATCAAGTGGACCACTGTTATTTGGAGTGTGGTCCAGTTGATCTATTGATATGATTCATTTATATATATATATATATATATATATATATATATATATATATATATATTATACATATGGACGTACTCGTGGTCGTCCGTTGAGGTCCATTTGATATGCATATGGCCCATGTGATTAGGCCCATTTTTATGTATTCTAAGGCCCATGGGTTATGGCCCATTGCAATGTACATAAGGCCCATTGGTGTGGCCCATTGATGTAGCCCACTTGATGAATATAAGGCCCATGTGATATGGCCCACCTTGATGTATTTGTGGCCTGTTGTTGAGGCCCACCTTGATATTTATAAGGCCCATTTGAGGAGGCCCACCTTGATGTATTAATGGCCTGTTGTTGAGGCCCACCTTGATATTTATAAGGCCCATTTGAGGAGACCCACCTTGATGTATTTGTGGCCTGATATTGAGGCCCACCTTGGTATATACATAAGGCCCATTTGAGGAGGCCCACCTTGATGTATTGGTGGCCTGTTGTTGAGGCCCACCTTGATATTTATGAGGCCCATTTGATGTATTGGAGGCCCATGGGTCGAGGCCCAATGGGATGTACATGAGGCCCATTGAATGTGATTCTACCATGGTTTGTGTAATGATATTTATGGTAGGCATGCCTTGGGAGCAATGTTGGTTTGACGTCCACATTATAAGAATAATGTTGGTTAAACGTCCGCATTATAACTCTCCCTAGGGCCCATTGATAAGTCCCTACTTGTTGTGTGTAGGCCATCAAGGCCCATCTTCATTGTGAGGATAGTTCATCACCATATAAAATGCTTAGTATAACTTCATGATTCATGCCCATACGCATCATATGTATGCCCCATACGCATCATATGTATGCCTGATATGAGGAATGTTTGATCATAGCATACGTCATTGGGCAGACTATTTACGAGACTCCTTATGAGACGAAGTGCCTACATTATCGCACCGTACGCGCAGGATCGCTGCATGACTGGATAGTGTGACTCATGCATCTCGCATATATGTGACTTGATCATTGTACGCCCTAGCGACATTAGGGTCGTGGCCTCCATAGACACATCGTGGATGGCCAGATGGGACACCGGAAACACTTGGTTCTAGCACTATGGGCACGTAGGATGTCCTTGGGTGAAAATCTCAGAACCTCCTTGGTACCAGGAAATGCTCTAATGTCTAGACCAAGTGGAATATGAGCGTCGGTGCCTATACCATGAGGTCGTGTCTCCCACTGTGTCTGGTCGGTTGGAAGGGGGTGTGACCTTATCCGCCCAAGTGAGGGGGCTATAAGCTGGGCTGAGTATGACCAACTCGTAAATGGGTCCGCTATCGACAAGCAGAGTAGGTATTGACAGACTGCTGACTAGGCAGATAGTGAGGTCTCTTCCACTCACTAGGCTGTGCAGCTAGGGAGGAGACAGTTGGTGTGGAGTATAATAGACCCCGGTGATTTTCCTAGAGAGCAACTATACTAATATGTGAACTCATTAAGCAGGAATTGCCTATCCATTCATTCATTCATTCACTATCCACTCGGGCTGGTGGTGCGTAACTATTTGTTACATGTACCTTCGCATGGCCAGGATTTCGGTTGGGCACGCGACTAACCTGAGATCAAGTGTTTACCACATTGAGTCGGACTATCCAAAATTTAGGTATGGGACTGGTTTGGATAGAAGTCCCTTGTGGTGGACCTTGTAGCTTGCGATACTACGTACTATCATCCCGACTTCACATTCCAACATGGTCATTTCATTCGCACTGCATATTACATTGCATCTGCAGTACATAGCATTTTGGGTTACTATATTTTTATACTTATATGGCCTAGATGAGGTTGATGGTATTCATGGCTCGTCAGGATTTGCATATTGCATTGCATCCTCAGCATCTGTTATTGTCTTGTTATGTTTTGCATCGCATAGCCTTGGTACGGCTGATAGTACTCATGGACTTACCAGTATATTTTCACTTACTCTGATATCGTATGATTCATGGTCTTGTCAGTATTTTCACTTATTCTGATGATGTATGATTTATGGGCCTTATGGTATACTTAGCACTTATCTTGTGCACACACTTTCACCACCCTCTAAGCTTTTGTAAACTTATGTATGATGGATACGTACAGGTGGCGTTAGGTTGCAGCAGTGTTAAGCTTAGAGCGTTCAGCTATCCTCTGGAGCTTTGATTTCGATACATGTATTTCCCTTTCGGCATTGTATCCAAATGATTATATTAGTGGATATGTGATGATGATGTTGCCTTTATGATTTGGGTATACTTGTGGTTATGCTTCATACAAAAAAAAATCATACTAAAAATCCTCCTTGTAGGATCCCAGGATCGGAATCTGGTGCATGCACGCTGGGAGCCGAGAATGGGGTACTACGGAGGCTGTCAGCACCGGATTCGGCGATCGAAAATTTTGTGAGCCTGGTTTCCGAATTTGGGGTATGACATACACTAAAGAAAAATGGAGTGAATCAATGAATGAATCAGACTCTCTTTGAGAGATTCTGAAGCATGTTGAGCAATGTTGCATTAGGCAATAAGCTATAGATTAAGGCCATTAATATGAATTGTTACTTAGTAAATCGGTCCATGTCTACACCCATTGATTGTAAAATTTCAAAAGAAATATAGAGTGGTCATGATGTAGACTACTCAGGGTTGCGAGTATTTTATTGTGATGCTTACTCTCATGTACCATCAGTCGAGAGAGATAAGTTAGATAAAGTGTGAAGAAGTATACCTTTGTGGGATATGGTGATGGTGTGAAGTAATACAGGTTTTATGGTCGAATCACATAGAAGATCACGATGAGTTGTGACATCAAGTTTGATAAGGAGTCCTTGTTCTATAAGGATAAACACAGGAAAATGGAAAGTCAACAGTAATTGACATTGTAATAAAAAAAGGTGGGACACGGGTAGAAGTCAAGCTACAGGAAGAGGTATAGGAGCAGGTGGAGCAGCCACCTATGAAGAGAAATCCACCAAGAGATCATAAAGTGCTAGCTGTTTATACTCGTTCTGGCCTAGCTCTGTTTTCAGCCAATCAGGTTCATTCACATGTGATCTGTACGGATTCTCATGGAACAGTTAGAGGATTTCTTGCATATATGTACAGTTCCGTCTAGAAAAGTGAGCCCATAACGTATCAATTATGGCCTAGCGCTAAATAAACGTCAAGAAGACAATGACCGAACTCGGATGACTATATGACAAATGGCAAGAGCAGGAGCAATCGAATTCGCATAATCATTTGACAGGTGGTGAAAGGAGAGGCCAAGGAAGCAGAATGTGAGGAGTATCCAGAAGTAGAGTAATGGTGAACGGTTGCCTTAACCATCAGAATGTGGGAAAGATCCAGAATGACTAGATTAGAGCTATAAATGGAAGAAGATTGCAGCAAAATAATTCGTTTCATACCAAACCAAACAAGCCAAACTTATCTTTGATTTATCTTTTCCTTTATCTTGTCAATTTACATTTCTTAGTATAGTCTTTTACTCATTTTGTCAAGAAAATTACATTTCTTAGTGTAATCCTTTCCTTTCATCCTTCTCTTCACATTCCTTAGTGTAATCCGAAGATAGAGTTGGGCATCGAGTCAAGTCGGACCGAGTTAGGGTTGACCCTACTCAATCCGATTTTGAAATAGGCTTGACCCGAATTCGACTCGACTCGGCACCGAGTCTAGCATTCTTAAACCGATCCGAATCCAGGTCTGTCCTGGACTAATCTGTACCGAGTCCGACCCAATCAAAATTATTGAGTTGATTCAAGTTTGGCACTGATTCGGATTGAGAGATGAGGGAGGGAGTGGAGTGGAGAGAGAGAGGAGGGTGGTGATGGTGGTGGGTGGCTGCCGAGCTTGGAAGAGGAGGGAGGGAGGGAGTGGAGAGGAGAGAGAGAGGAGGAGGGTGGAAGTAGAGAGGAGGGTGGTGATGGTGGTGGGTGGTTGTCGAGCTTGGAAGAGGGAGGAGGATGAGGGAGGGAGAGAGAGGGTTTGGGAGCTGTCGGGTGCGGCGTATAGGGTTAAATATACTTAAAAATTAGGGTTTTTATTATATGCATACCCAAATCTGAGTCGAGTCAGTTTGGGATCGAGTCGAGTTGCTAGGTAACTCGAACTCAACTTAGTTTGAATTTAGATTAGGTGAAGCCTACTTGGTTCAGATCGACCCGGGTCTGAACGATTTGGATGAGTCGAGTCGTCTCATGCCCAGCTCTATCCGTAGCTTTAATCAGGTAGCTGATAACTTTAGCTATAATTTGAGTCTACGCTCATACGTTGGATTCAGTGCTTCACTTGAAAAGGTATTTTGCAACTGTTCCTCATGACTAACTGTAAGAATTCCTTTCTCATCTCATTTTATCTGTAATGAAAAGTCCTTTCGTACAGAAGGCAAAAAACTAACCCATCTTCAAAGGATGAACCCTACCCTCTGACAATCGCATGATCCATTTACACACTAAGTAAGTGGATGAATAGGTGGCCGATCTCTCTGGATCTCGATCATACTCTGTGTCTTCCTATCTTGGCTCTCAGGGTCATTGTTATTCAGTTTGAATTGGAGCCGCAAGTCTAATTCTGGCATGCCCGTACACCATGTGAGAAAAACAACGATCGAACAATTTTTTGGCATGCCCAATGAGACCTTATCTATTGATTACCAGTTTGTTCAGGCACCCCTAAAGGGGCTTAAATTGAATGTTAACCCGACCAAATGTCATGTTGGACCAGGTGGAGCAATTCCGCATCCAATTCGAGGCTAACAATCATTACATGGCTAGTCAGACTAAAGATATACAATGATTATTAGCTTTGATAACAGAGAGGATGTCTCACGTGTCCCAACATAACAGAAGCTTAGCCAGTAATGCAGTACCATTACCACCTATGCCGCCATTACAACATAACCCGCCACCGATTCCTCCCCCAGAGGTCAAGAATGTGCCACCTCCTATGGAAGTAAGGCGACCTGAACAGGATATCAGGGAATTCATGCCCGAAAATAGAAATCATGGACCTCCAGTCGGATTCAATCTGTTGCGAGGCCCTAAATTTTAAGATAATCCTAATCTCTTTAAGCCAAATCGACCACCAGTCGTAGAACCCCAGTGGATTAATCGGGACCAGATAGTGTAACTCATTCAAGAAGTTGTTGGCCAAGTGTTAAGCCGCAACGCTATCCTCACCTATCACAAACCATACCTCGAGTGGGTAGATCAGTAGCATCCATTGCTGAGAAATTATCGACCGGATTTCGCCTTATATTATGGTGAGCCTGGTCAGTCGACCATTGAGCACATTGGCCGATTCACTATACAATGCGATGAGTTAGTCAATAATGACCATCATAAGCTACAGTTGTTCAGTCACTCGTTGACCGTCGCAGCCTTCACATGGTATTCAAACTTGCTGCCAAATTCAATACATAGTTGGCATGAGTTAGAGGAGAAGTTCCATGGTCAATTTTTCTTCAGAAACAGAGAAATAATCATGGCTGATCTCGCACGGTTCTGATAGTTGACTGGGGTGCAGAACCATGTTAGAGCTTGAAAAGGCAAGCTATCAATGTCTTAGAATAGGGGTGAATAGGACAATGCCAAATAATCGAAATAAAAGCAGAATATATAAATAATACAAAATCTCAATCGCCCAAGTAATTAAAATCATGATTCCAAATAATTTGTAGGACAACCTTCAACTAAAATATTAGGCAGGACAACCTTATTTCACGAATGTCTTTAAAATCAATCTTTCAAACTAGTAAGAGAAGATAAAATAATTACATCATTCACCACAATCAATAAATAAATAACATCCACCACTAAAAAGAATAAAATGAAAGGACGAGCTATTAATGTCCTAGAGGGGGGTGAATAGGACAATGCAAAATATTTCGATATAATGCGGAATAATAAATTGATGGAATACAATTTTGCAAAGTCTTAAATTCTTAATATCAAATGGTTCATAGGACAACCTTACACCTAAAAGATATAGGTAGGACAACCTTATTTCACGACGTCTTTGAAATCAAAATATCAAACTATTGCAATGAATAAATAATTCACAATAATAACAAAAATAATAATATCCAATCACCACAATGCACAAATGAGTTATAGTGGTTTAGCGCCTCAATGCAACCTACTCCACTCCCAAAATCACTACCCTCACAATTTTGGCTTTCACTATTTCAAGGCTTTTCAGGTTCACCTTAATAACCTTATACAGTTATTACGATTTTCACGAGTTATCACAATCACCACAAACAAACCCGCTAAGGTTTCCAGGCTATCTTAGAAAAATCCAAACTGAAATAATTTAAAAGACAGTTCTTATCTTCGATTTGGTGAGTCGAAGTCGTAACTGTAGCTTGAATGCAGCGATCTTCTTCTTGGGATATTGATGAAGTCGTTGTATGAGTTTAACCTAAAAAAATATAAAGGGATCTAATAGATTTTCAATGAAATGAATGAAACCCTATTGCTATAGATTCAATTCTCCCTTTTCTCAAAGTAGAGTATGGATTACTCTATCAAAAATAGTTTAATCTAACTTTGAGAAGGAGAATGGAATAAGCTAATAAATATATGAATTACAACACAACTAGCTTAAGGATGCTTAAAGGATCTCTCTTTACCACACAATATAAGACTATGAATTTTCATTGTTTAAAGAGTAAGAGAAAGCCTCTATTTATAGCCAAGGATCTGTGTAGTTCAGCTGGCCTAACATTCAGTTCAGCTGGCCGAACTTCAAAGATTACGTTCCAATCAGAACTCAAAAATCACGGGATAAAATCTTTCAAAAGTTCGGTTGGCTTAAGCACATGTTCGACTGGTTGAACCCCAAGTTGGGCTGGCCGAACAGGAGGTTCAGCTGGCCTAACTGGTCTAAAATCTAATTTTTGTTCCATTGCTGGAAACATGACCGAACCCACCTTGGGTTGGCCGAAGGCAAGTTCGACTGGCCGAACCCCAGGTTGGGCTGGCCGAACCTACCACAAAAGGATCTTTTGAGTTCTGTCTTTTTTACTGAATCTTTTAGGGTTGGTCCAAATAGTTAGGTTAACCGAACCAGACATCAGACTGGCCTAACTTGAGTGTATTTAATATGAAATATGATTCTAAATATGCATGAGTGAAATACACCTAACCTATGGTCAAACTAGGTTTACACCACCTATAAGTTGATTCATACAAAGTGTTCTAAACTTTGAACCATGAATGATATTGCTTTAAGATGTTGAGTCTGCTTTCCAAATACTTGATCAAGTTGATAGCTTGTCTTCAGTCAAGCTTGTGATCATAACAGAACTACGAAATTTGGAAAACTAAAATGTGCTTTAAGTATAAGCACTTACAATCTCCTCCTTTGTCAAATTTGTGACAAAACTCACTTACGCAACAATACAACTTAGCACAACATATTACAACATCTTAAACAACACAAATCTTTGTCGACACTATTAGTCTTGTTACTCCCCCTGAGATAATGCATCTGTATCACTCCCCCTAAGCACTTAGTCATATCTGCAAAAATATAGTTCATAGAGTGCATATAAATGTGTGTGTGCTCATAAACTTGAGAGAAATGATGATCTCATATCCATATCACAAAAATATTATATATTTCTCCCTCTTTTTGTCAGAAGTTAACAAGGGAAGAAGCACAAAAGGATATAGTGAAAAGGAGCAAATAACATAAGGATTAAGTTGCATAAAGTAAGCATAGCATATATAGTATCATATCCAGGTGGATGTCAGCAAGAGTAAAAATATATCTCGAGTTATTACAAACCAAGACTATTTAAAATGAATCAGTTAGAACTAGAGGAGGATAGTGCCAGCATGTCGGGGACATTAATCCTCACTCCTGTTAAAACGATGAAAGTACTTTTACACGTACTTCATCTGTTGTTTCTGAGTCTAAAGTAATGTTTCCTGAGAAACATGTAGGTCGTCCACCTTCTTCTCTAAACTCTCCAACCTCTCTGAGAACTGGGAGGGCTGGAAGTCAGGGTCATTGGTATCATTAGATTCTTCCAAATCTACAAAGATATCATCCATATTGACATCTTCTTCAGGAACAACTTTCTGATCTCCTTGCTGCTCAGGCCTTAGATCAAGTTGTATCATATTGAGATTAGCATTACCAAATAGGAGCACAGACTCCGGTGGTTCGGTTGCAGGGATTTGAACATTATAGCGCAATGCAATGCAAGCCATGAGATATGCAAAAGGAATAGAGCCATGATAAGGATGAAGACGGTACTGGATGATCTGATAGGTGATCAAAGATAGAAGACAGATACAGATACCAGAAACAACTAATATAGGGAGTAAGGTCTGTCTTATTCCCACCACGAGGATAAACATTTAAAGTGAAGATATGATGCAGGATGTGGTATTTTGGAAGAAGATTGTAAGTGGGGAGCAAGTTATGGTTACGCCAAGTTGCATTAAAACTGCATAACACCCTAGTGAGAGACTCTCTTTCCGTTTGGTACATATCTTCAAATATTGGTGGAATAGATATTCCCTCTTCCGCCATATTAATATCTAAGATAGATGATTTGATGGAGGGGTAATAGTAACTGTGTCTTCCACAAACTGAATTGAAAATGTTAATTGTTCTTAAGACGCGGTATTTATAGATGTATACAACCCTCTTGCGATAGACCGATATGCTACACCTCCCTACTCAAAAATCTTATCCCATCCTACTACGGATAGAATTTCTACCAGACAAAATCAAGTAATATGATTTGTATTAATGGAGCGCTCAATGATAATATTACGAGTACGAAAATCCTGCACAATTTCTGGATCCTTTTTTAGCAAACGGATAGAGCGTACAACCCAATTAGCGGATCGAAAGGAAGAACCGATTTGGGGGCGTCGCACAGTACGCTTAATGTGAGATGCCATGATAGAAAATGACTAGATTTTGCAAAAAGAATACCAACAAATGGAAGGAAAAGATCTAGATCAAATTTCTACCAAAAACCCAACAAAATAGGGTTCTAAATTAAAGAAAGATGATGAAATCTACAATAATGCATAACAAGGAACTTAAATCTAGAAGGAAACTCAAAAATATTCACTTATAAGGGCACTAGAGTGATGGGTTAGCCTAATGAATCCACGGGCTAACCAAAGAAGATGAGAATGAAATGAAGGTTTTGAAAATTTTTGCTCAATAAAACCAAATTACGCACAGTTCAGCTAGCCCGAGCACATCATCGGCTAGTGGAATCGTGCAGCTAGCTTAGGGTTGGCCAAAAAAATTAATATATATATATATATGTATATATATATATATAATGACATGAATAAACATTATTCTATTAAAGCAAAATTGTAAAACAACAAATTGCAATATAGAAAAATTAATTAAGAAACACTGCATAAACCAATATCATTTTTTAAATTCAAAAATGTGACACTATCAAGAGGTTTTGTCAGAATGTCTGCAGGCTGTTTTTCAGTATTAATATATTCAAGTATAACAACCTTGCTTTCAACCAATTCTCTGATATAGTGATATCGAATATCAATGTGCTTAGTGCAAGAATGTTGAATAATATTTTTGGATATATTTATTGCACTGGTATTGTCATAGTATAAATACATTGTTTCTTGATTAATACCATAGTCCACTAACATTCTTTTCATCCATATTAATTACGTGTATGCATTTTCTAGCACAATATATTCAACTTCAGCAGTGGATAATGATACTGAGTTTTGCTTCTTACTCATCTAAGAGACAAGACAATTTTCGATGTAAAAACATCCACCCCTTGTGGATTTTCTATCATCCACATTACCTGCCCAATCAGCATCAGTATATCCAACAATTTGTAAGGATGTATCATGAGGATACCATAAACCCAAATTAATAGTACTAGCAACATATTTAATTATTCTTTTTATTGTAGCCAAATGAGAATCTTTAGGGTTAGATTGATATCTGGCACATACTCCTACGATGAAAGAGATATCAGGCCTACTAGTTGTAAAATATAGGAGACTACTAATCATACTACAGTAGAGATGAGGATCAATGCTTTTACCTATGTCATCTTTAGATAATTTGAGTATTGTAGCCATAGGAGTAGGAAAGTTTTTACCATTCTCAAACCCAAATTTCTTAAGTTTATCGCATACTTCATTTGAGATATGAAAATTATTCACAACCCCAAGTGTAGAGTCGCGATGTAGTAATAATCTCGGTAAGACCGAGGTCGAATCCACAGGGACTGATCTTGTGCATTTCTAAAATTAACTAAAAGTAGAACTAGAAGAAGATGTAAACCTAAATCTGGAAGTGTAGAGAGAGCAATTATGAATTATTTAACTAAACTTAAGAAATTTAAAGGAAGGAAATAGGGTTTCTAAGGATCCACTCGTAGAGATCAGGGAGATTTATGCTTAATTCAAGGATACAACTGGAATCAGAGTCTCATCTTATCCAGTTGGAAAATATCTTAGTAAAACTAAATCTGAACTTCATTTGACCTAATTCTTAATAGATGAGAGTTATGAGAACTGGAAGTGATTCCTGTGAATGCTATTCTATCTAGCTCCTATGGTTGTCAAATTTTGTAGTGTCAAAACCTCTTGGAATCTGTATCTTATGTAGCTCATCTTCATATTCAAGATCAAGCAATTCTTATACAAGTTCAAGTACAACATCAAGTGATAGATCAAGCTTTCAAGCTTCAACTATGTCAAGACAATGTACTTTAATTTGGAACTCAAAGCTCAAGGTGAAATACAAGTCACAAGTACTTCAAGTTCAAGCTACAAAGTACTTCAAGTTCAAGTTTTCAAAGTACTTCAAGTTCAAGCTTTAAAGTACTTCAAGATGTCAAGCTCCAAGTACTTTAAGATCAACTATCAACCGAAGAAAATGATGTTTCAATGTTCAAATCTTCACCGATAAGGTATGAATGACCTTAGATTAACCATAGGTCAGGTCATATTGATTGCATACTTAAATTAGGTTACTATATAATTTTATAGGTTTTTTCTCGACTAGTCTTAGACGATATTCGACTAGTCCAAGTACTGGCTCAACTAGTCTAAGAATTTTCTCGATCAGTCGAAGGTTTGTTACTAATTTTTGGAATTTTTTGTTGTACCCTCGACCAGTCTTGGAGACTGCTCGACCAGTCGAGTAAACAGTGCTCGACTAGTCGAGCAGGCTCAACTCAAAGTCCAGCAACCATTTTTGGTCCCACTCGACCAGTCGAGTAGGCCACTCGACTAGCCATGGAATGGTCTTATCTTATCGCGCCCAAAATTTTAAAAGTTTGTTGATCCTTCGACCAGTTGAACCGACCACTGGGCCAGTCGAGTAAAAAGTTTTTTCACTTATAAATAGAGCATGATTTTCAGAGTTTTTCATTCAATTCAAATAAAATCAAGGCACCACTCTGAGAGGTAAGTTTGTGATATTCTTAAGCTATTTAGTGCTCATTTAATATTCTCTTTAATTTAGCTTTTTGTATTTGATTTTGAGTTCTATATTCCAATCTTATTTGAAGAAGGTATTTAAGCTTTCCCCTTTCTTAGAATCAAAATCAAATCAAGCTAGCCCAAAGTGATTTAATCTAAAAATCATTTAGAACCCTTTCATAAGTGAGTGTGGACATTAAACATCTACGTTGAACATCTAATTCGAATTGGTTCTACCGGGCTTCATTAAAGGAGAATATCTAGATAAGTATATTTACATTTTTTTGTAAATCTCTTTTTAGTTTTTGAGGTTATGCCAGGAAAAATCTCTTTTTGGTTTATCTGAGGTGATCCAAAAAATCTCAGAGTGTGGGGTTTTTTGAATTGTGTAAGCCCACTTAAAAGACATAATTGTGAAGGTTTTACGTGAACATTGAAAAACCTATTTCATAGTGAACGCCAATATCCCGAGGGAGAGGATATTGGGAGTGGAGTAGTTGTGTAGCTGTTTTTCTAAATAGTTGGTGTACACACAAGTGAACCACTATATTTTCTGGTGTTGTGGCGGTTGATTGATTGTGGCTTTGTGTAAATGTTGTAATTTCTTTTTAAGCCTTTGTGGAGAATGTTGTAATCTCTTTTATGCAAGTGTCAGAATGTTGTAATAGCTTAGTTTATTTTCTTTGCTATTTTTATTCTCCTCTATATTGGTTTGGGATTTTGATACATAGACCGTTCTAGAAATCAGGTTGTCCTACCATAAGCTATTGGTTTTTGGTGTAAGGTTGTCCTTAAAACAACATCTGTATCAACCTCTTAATACTTGTACATTTGAGGTTGTTATTCATTTCTGCTTTGTGTGATTGTTAAGTATTATCTTTATTTTTATCTATCTAATTCCGCATTTAAATTTTTAATTTGGCACAGTCCTATTCCCCCCCCCCCCCCCATCTAGGACTCTTAGCTCGGCCTTTTCAATTCCATCACAAAATCATGCTCAGGAGATAATGGCTCACAATAGGATATACTAATCTCATAACCAAACATAAGAGAATCATGAAGATTATAAGAGATTCCGTCATCCAACCATGCCCAACGGACGATGGTGAACAACAAGATTTTCTAATTTCATAATCTCAATACGTGAAAAGAACATACCCAAAGCTATCGCAGATCTATTGTAATTAGAGTTAAAACAAGCCATTAAAAACTGAAAGTATTTCTTAAGTATCAAACTAGAATCAAAGAGAGTTCAACATAAACATAAATCAAAGCAATAGAAAGCATCTCATCACGCTACAAGCTTCACCCCTTAGTCCTAAGAGGTTTAGCCAACCATAGTCATGATTGGAACTAAAACCCTAGAAGAAAGCATGAAAAACTAAGGAATGAAAAAGAAAAATGTTTGGCGACGGCACTCCGCCCTTGTGATTCGCTTCTCCAAACCCTAGAAGGATTAGATAAATCCCTAGGGAAGCCCTGGGGACTCCTATTTATAATTGTGCAACACCTCCTTTAGCACCTCTTTGAAAAATATGGAAACTGCCTCAAATTTACGCACTCCGCATAACTCTGCGTAACTTCATGCGATTCGTTCGATGACATCGAACAGGCTTTGATGTCATCAAAGGTGTCTTTCATACGTACTTTTTCTGAGCTTTTGTAGCTTCATCCGTATTATGCGACCTTTCATGTTATCGAACCTACCTTCGATGTCATCAAAGAGGCCCTCAATGTCATCAAACATTGTTCGAGGAATCAATAAGGTGTCTAAAACAGTCCAGAGAGTTAATCAAATTTCTTCAATATATTTGATGTCATCGAAGAGACTTTGATGTCATCGAGCATATCTTCGATGTCATCGAGGAATGCTTCGAGTAACCAAAAATAGAGCCCAATATGTCCAGCGAGTTTTATCGAAATTCCACAGAAAATTCAATGTCATCAAAGAGACCTTCGATGTCATATAGCAGAGTTTCGAGCCATCAAACAAGTTCTTGAGTCATCGAAAAACGTCTTCAATTTTTCCAGCGACCAACTCAATTTTTCTTCATAAATTCAATGTCATCGACCTGTGTTCGATGTCATTGAATGTGTCCTTGATGTCATAGAACGGTGTTCTCGATGTCATCGAATGGTGTTCGATGACATAGTCAATGTGACTTCTGCACTTGTTTTTTTGGCTTCGTTCCTTCTCCACTTGGTTTTCCTAAATCTTCAGACCTTGAAATCTTCAATCTTTATCTCCTAAGATCCATTCCTTGCATTGGTGATCTCTGAGCGTCAAATCCATGCTTTTAGCACCTTTTCCAATCCAAGCTCTTAAATTCACCTTGCAACACAAATATGAGTAAAATAGGACATTAAGCAGTATCATGTTCATAAAACGAAGATATAAATGGGGTCTAATATGTATTATTTGACCCTCAACACAATTCCCAACTAGCATTTTGCTAGTCCTGCGCAAAGTACGTGTAAAATAAATCTCAATGCTTAATGTCAGAAATATTTTTCTGAAAATAATCTTTTGTGCACTCAAGTATGAATGGATATAAATAAGATACGAAGGTGAAAATTTTTAAAACCTAAAACCCAATCAAATAAGTTCTTTATCCATTAAATCGAATCATAATTTGTATATTAAGTTTTTCAATGTGCTCAATGAAAGTCAATTTATTTCCCATACGAATACTATTAATTCATCATGTTAGCTATGCTCATCACTTCAAGATCAGTTTGAAACTCAAGTACTGATTTCGAACTTATCCCATTTTCCTTCTCTTTCCAGTTTTTCATTTTATACTGACGGTCAGTTTTTATTTATTCTTTTTATTTTTGCATTCTTTTTTAAATTTTTCATTCTTTTTCATGACCTCTTTGTCGATCTCCTATTTTTTTAACTGGTTCTTTTCTTCTTTTAAGGTGGATAAAATTCTCCAGAAACGATTCTCACCATCTATCAATGATTGACATACTAACAATCATAACTTCTAGTATATCTTACAGAAGGCAGATTAAGTGTTTTTTGTGATTTAGATTAACATGATATTCAAACTTCCTCTTAATCAATTGAGTGTAAGCACTTAGGTGATAAATTACTTAGATGATTAGAATCCGGCAATTCAAAATTCAATTTCTATCTTATCATACCCAAATTACTCTTAAGTACACAATTCATCGCTTCCCAAATAGATTTCAACTTGAAACATTGAAATTTTTTAAAAAATTTTACTCAAAACTGAGAACACACTGATTAATTTATCTAATCCTCCATTCCCAACCGAAAAATCTACATTGTCCTCATTGTAAAAGAATTAAGCATATAATGCAAAAGAGGTAACGAAAAGAAAAGGGAAGTGATGGAAAGGTAATACCTGAAGAATGAATTCTGAGGCTTTTCCAATAATCTTAGTGTGAAGATAAGTTATCACAAAACAAAACTTAACAGAGTATAAGCAAACTATCCTAAAACAGTGGAAGCAAACTACCGTAGTCCTATGAAAGCGATAAACCTACCTATACCTCCATCATACTAGGAGAGCAATCTTGGTACACTGGATCAGTCAAAGGTATGGACATGCCCTCTAAATCAAACTTCTCAACAAATGGCTTTAATCGATGTCCATTTACTTTGAATTCATTGCCATTTTTTAGATTCTTTATCTTGACAACCCCATGAGGATAAACATTAGTAATAGCGAAGGGGTCAGTCCAATGCGATCGAAGCTTACCTGGAAAGAGATGTAAATAAGAATTGTACAAGAAGACATTCTGACCTTGTGTGAATGATTTTCAAAGAATGTGTTAGTTATGAAACACCTTTATCCTGTCCTTGTAAATTCTCGAGTTCTCGTACGCATCATTTCAGATTTCTTCAAGTTCATTCAACTGAAGTTTGCGTAGCGAGCCAGCATTGTCCAGATTGAAATTCAGATTTTTAATAGCCCAGTAGGCCCTATGTTCCGGCTCCACAGGCAAGTAGCAAGCCTTCCTCTAGACAAGTCTAAAGGGTGACATTTCAATAGGGGTTTTGAATGTAGTATGGTAAGCCCATAAGGCATTAGTCAATCGAATTGACCAATCCTTACGGTCAGGGTTAACCGTCTCTTCCAAGAAATGTTTAACTTCCCTATTAGAATTCTTAGCTTACCCACTTGTTTCTGGGTGGTATGGAGTGCTCACTTTGTGGAAGATGTCATATTTCTTCATTAAGTTCATAAATGGCCTATTATAGAAATGTGAGCCTCCATCACTAATGATGGCTCGAGGCGTTCCAAACCGAGAAAGGATGCTCTCTTTTAAGAATTTAATGACCGTTTGATGATCATTGTTCTGGCATGGAATCGCTTCGACCCATTTAGTTACATAGTCTATGATGAGCAAAATATATAAATTTTTAAAAGATTAGGGGAATGGTCCCATGAAATCGATGTCGCAGCAATAAAATGCTTCAATAATCAGAATGGGATTTAAGGGCATCATATTTCGACGGGACAATGCTCCCAATTTCTGACAACACTCACAAGTTTTGCAAAATTTATGAGTGTCCTTGAACATAGTGGGCCAGTAAAAACCACACTGTAAAATTTTGGTCATGGTCTTTTTACAAGAAAAGTGACCACCACAGGCCTAAGAATGACAGAAGGAGATGATACTTCGGTATTCATTGTCTGACACACATCTCCTTAAGATTTGGCCTGGGCAATATTGAAACAAATAAGGATTATCTTAGAAGAATTTGCTTACCTCAGTGAAGAATTTTTTCTTATCTTGCGCAATCCAATGTGTTGGCGTGAAACTTGTAGCAATATAATTTACAATATCCGTAACCAAGGTGAATGGGAGACTTTGAACAATTGTTTGTCAGGGAACATGTCAATTATATGTATCGTCTCAAGGGAATCAGAGAGATCAAGGGGAGAAAGATGGTCAGCCACTACGTTCTCTACTCTCTTTTTATCTTTTATTTCCAAATCAAATTCTTGAAGTAGGAGGATCCATCTTATCAAGCAGGGCTTAGTGTGAGGCCCATATCCTAGACCATACCGTTCCGTATGCTTCCGCGATCCTCTCAGTCAAATTTCAATGACCCACGATCTGTTATCGGCGTTTACGCGTGATCCTGAGTCGTGTCCCGTATATTAGAGTTGGCTCAACTCAAAACTTGTATCATTACGATCGCATCGTCACTACGGTTCCAATGCGGTGTCTCCTGCGCCAAGACGATACCCGGGCCAGAAGATATGGGCCCGCGTTCAGTTCGAGGGAAACGCTGCACATTTACAATCCCGAGAGAATCTCTATGACATGTCAATCTATCAATAAAGTATAAGCAACCCAACGCATCCCTCTCTTACACAACCTTACCTAAAGTCGACTCTCACCCTTACATGTCTAGTACACATCACTCACCCTTTCACCCATCACTCACCCTTTCACCCATCCCTCACTTCTCTTACATCACTCTCTCTCATCTCTCTCTCATTACTCCTAAGCAACCCCAAGGGAGAGCCAACGTCCATGGCCTCCCAAGGGAGAGAGGAGGATATTTGTGGTCCACTTTCCATCCCAAGATCCATCATCCTAGCCGTTCATTTCTCATCACCTTCCATCAAAGTGAAACACAAGGAGATTGGCATTCCATTGGACCAAGAAGATAGAACGGTGGGTGTTTTATAGGTCTAGATTTCATGCTTCGATGATGGGCCAAGTGAGGCTTACCGATTGATGGTATGTATCTCACTTTGGACCCTAGGTGTGGCTGATGGCCCACCTTGATTCTCATGATCATTCCATGATGGGGCCATTCTCCATGGACCCCATCATGATGTTTACTTTCCTTACATGAATAAGGTCATCTAAACCATTACATTTTGGTGGAGAAAGTATCTCCACCATTGATTTTGATCGGTGGGCCCACATGTAATGGGACCCACTTGATGTATGTTGTAAATCAACAAAGGGAGGGCCCATAGTATGGGGGTCCCTCCATCACATGTGTCTCTCTATCTCTATCTCTCTCTCCCTCTCTTTTCCATTCGTGTGATGTGTGGCCCACTCGAATGGATCCCACCTTGATGTATGTCTTACCCACACCATCCAACCACTTGGTGGCCCACCTAGGCAACATGCCTATAGGTGGGGCCCACCTTTGATATGTGTTATACACAAACCGTCCAGCGTCCAGGGATGCTGGACATAACTTCATAGAGAAGTGTGAACGGACAGCATGGTGCACTCACGGCCAAACAAAAATATCAGTTTGTTTTAAAAACTTGGGTGGACCATTCATGCAGGCCCCACCTTGATGTATGAATTTAATCCATGTCATCCATTCCATTCCCCAACTCAGTTTAGGCGTTGAGTCAAAAAATGAAGTTAATCCGATAATCAAGCGGGCCATACCATAGAAAATAGTGGTTTTACCATTAAAACCCACTCTGATGTTTCTACACCCCAAAACATGCCAAATAATGGGCTCATTTGGACTATCTTGAGCCGTAGAATGTAATGGTTGAGCTGGATTTACCTAACGCGGACCCCACCTGTAAAAAATTACAGAAAAATTATTTTTTAAAATATACATATATATAAGCAGCAGGTGTTGTTGATAACATCCAGGGACGCGCAGCAGTGTCCTGCACTGCTGTGGCGTGAACGGCCAGGGACCGTGGGTCCTAGTGCTAGCCCCACCATGGTGTATGTGTTTTATCCACACCGTCCACCCCACTGGACGATGAGACCCATTCCATGATGTATGTGTTGTATCCACACCATCCATACCAGTGGACGGTGGGACCCACCAACTCTTGATGTATATGCTTTATCAATGTCGTCCAGCCATTTTAGTTGGGCCATCCATCTGCTGGACTGCCAGTGGACCCCACTCTTGATGTATATGTTACGTCCAAACCATCCATCCAGTTGGCGAGCTTGCCTTAAGGCTTGAGACAAAATGAGGCAGATCTGCCTATCAAGTGGACTACACAGCAAAAGCAGTGGGGATTGAACTTTTGCCATTGAAACCCTTTTTGTTGCCACAAAAGTTTTGGATCATTAGGAAATTTATCTTTCCTCTTAATTCAGGTCTGTGTGACCTTATGATCAAATTGGGTAGAAAATAAATGTTATAGTGGGCCTTGAGAAATTTAATGGTGGAAATCATTGTCACCACTGTTATTTGGCGTGCAGTCCAGTTGATCTTTTAATATTATTCATTATATATATATATATTGATTTCTAAAAATAGATGAGTTGGGTTCGACCTACTTGAATTGGCCCATTCAACTCGGCCCATTCGACTTGGCCCGTTGATTCAGCCCATTGGATAAGGACCATGTGATGAGACCCATGTTGATGTATTTGTGCCTATCCATTGAGGCCCACCATGATATATATAAGGCCCATTTGAGGAGGTCTATCTTGATGTATTTATGGCCCATTGTTGAGGCCCACCTTCATGTATATAAGGCCCATCTTGATGTATTTATGGCCTTCCGTTGAAACCCACCTTGATATATTTATTTCATATCCACACCGTCCGCTGGATTGGGACGGTGGGACACCAACTGTGATGTATGTGTTCTATACACGCCGTCCATATGTTTTCGAAAGCACGAGTGGAGGTGGACCCCACTTTTATGTATTCTATACCCATACCGTCTATCTGGACGATGTGTCGTGAGATGCACCGTGATGTATGAACTGTATATCTATGTCGTCCATTTGGTGCGGCCTGTTGGATGTATTTGAGACCCATTTAATTGAGCCATTTGTTTTGGCCCACTTGAATCAGGATTTTTTTGGTGTGGTCCAAGCCCACTTGAGGCCCATTAGTGAGGCCCATCCATAAGGCCCATCATGATGTATATTTGAGGCCCGTGTGATAGGGCCCACCTACTTGAATTTGAGGCCCATGGGCAAGACCCATCGTGATGTACCCATGGGCAAGTCCCATTGTAATATGTATTTGACCCAGAATGTGTGGCCCATTTGATGTATTTGAGGCCCAAATGCAAGGCCCACCTCTTGTGTATTCGAGGCCCGATGTGATGTATGTTAGCCCATATGACGAGGCCGATGTGATGTAAATGAGGCCCATCATGATTGTATGTGAGGCCATGAGCCCACTATATGTTTGGCCCTATGTAGGCCACTCCTTGGGAGCAATGTTGGTTAAATGTCCACATTGATGGGCAATGATGGCTGGATGTCCACATTGTGACCTTCCCTTAGGCATTGTTAGTCCCATTCTCATAATTCTCTTATGGGTTAACCTAGATAAGTGGTCCACATTCACCATAAACGGATGATTTCGCGCTATTGAATTTGATATAACCCCGGCCAAGGGTCGATCCTTATATTATGGTTGATCGGCTGTTCCTCTATAGACCCCGCCTTGTTTACATGCTAATTATCGATGCCGATTATTGATGTTGATTGTCGGTACCAATTATCAATACTGATTGTCGGTGCCGATTATTGATCATTGGTGTCGATTATCGAGGTTGATTCATATTCCGATTGTCGAGGCCAAGTCAGATTGTCAAGGCCGATTCTGATTCTGATTGTAGAGGCCGAGTCTGATTGTCGAAGCTGATTATTGAGGTCGATTCCGTTTAGTCGAGGCCGATTCCATTTGTCGAGGCTGATTCCATTGTTGAGGCTGATTCTGTTTATCGAGGCCGATTCTAAATGTTGAGGCCGATCATCGAGGTCGATTCCAATTGTAGAGGCCTGATGTAATGATATAAGGCTCATGGGACGTGGCCCTTTGTGATGTATATTTGGCCCATGTTAGAGGCCCATTGTAATGTATATGTGGCCCATGTGATGTGGCCCACTTGATGTATATGAGGCCTAATGGGACGTATTTATGGCCATCCATTGAGGCCCATCTTGATGTGATGCATAATGTACCCATGTGAGAGGCTCATTGCGATGTGCTTGGGGCCCATGGGTTGTGGCCCATTGTAATGTATTCAGGGCCCATGAGACGTGGCCCATCCGATGTATATAGGCCCATGTGATGTGTATTAGGCCCATGTGATGCGGCCCATTATGATTGTATGAGGCCCATTATGGTGCATTTGAGGGCCAGGCTATGGAGCCCATTGTGATGTATTTTAATCTCATGTAAAAGGCCCATCGTGATGCGTATTAAGCTCTTAAGTGAGGCCCATGGTGTTGTATTTTTGGCCCTCGTGTGATGCCATGGGTCCACTATATGTTAGGCTCTATGTGGGTCATTCCTTGGGGACAATGTTGGTTAAATGTCCATGTTGTCAAGGTCGATTATTGATGCTGATTACTGATACTGATTATGAGTATGTGACAGCATAGCATCATGATACATCCCATACGCATCATCTACATATTTGTTATGAGATGTGGTTGACCATTGCATATGACATTAGGCAGGTTATTATGAGACTCCCAGATAGGTAGAGATTATCTCACATGAGCGCACGGTATGCGTAGGATTGATGCATGACTGGATTGTATGACTCATGCACCTTACATTGTGCGTTGTGATTACTGTACGCCCTAGTGACATCAGGGCCATAGCCTCCACAAGCATATCGTGGATGGCCAGATGGGACACCAGAAATCTGTTATTAGCATCGGGCTGTCATAGATGGCCCTGGGTGAAAATCCCTAAACCCTCTTGGTACCAGAGGATGCTCCAACATCGAGACCGAGTGGATACTTGAGCACCCGAGTGTCGAATACCAGGAGGCCACGTCTCTCACTGTGTCGTGGTCGGTTGGGAGGGGTGTGGCCTTACCCGCCTGAGGGAGTAAGCATAGCTAGGCTGAGTCTGACCAGCTCCTAAATGGGTCCGCTATCGACGAGCCGGGTAGGCATTGGTATACTGATGTAGGAGGGTAGTGAGGTCTTTTTCACTCATTGGGCTAAGCGGCCTTCAGAGGCGGTAGCCAGTTTGGAGTATACTAGACCCCAGTGATGATCCCAGAGATGTACAGTGCTGATATGTGGACTTATTGAGCAGGAGTTGCATACTCATTCATTCATTCATTCACTATCCACTCGAGCTGGTGGTGCACAACTATTTATTACGTGTACATTCGCAATAGCCAGGATTTAGTTTGGGGCGCGTGACTAACTTGAGATCAGGAGTTTACCACATTAAGTCTGACTATCCAAATTTAGGTATGGGACTGGTTTAGATAGAAGTCCCTTGTGGTAGACCCTGTAGCCTGCGATACTATGTACTATCATCCCGACTTCACACTCCTGCTTGGTCATCTCATTCGCATCGCATATTACATTACATCCGTAGGCATGTGGCATTTTTTATTGCTATGTTTCTGCACTTATATGGCCTAGACAAACTTAGCAGGATTTACATATTGCATTGTATCCTCGGCATCTGATATTTGACTCTCTATAACTCCTCATTTGCATAGTTGATCTATATTGCGTACTCTGATATTGTATGATTTATAGACTTGCAGTATTTCCACTTACTCTGATATCGTATGATTCATGATCTTGCCAATAATTCTGATATTATATGATTAAGGCATTATATTGAATACTTGGCACCTATCTTGTGCACACACTTACACCACCCTCTAAGCTTTCTATAAGCTTATGCACAATAGATGTGTGCAGGTGACTTCTGGAGATAAATGTATTTCCCTTTGATTTTCATTGTAGTAACGTCGAGCTTGGAGCATGCAGTTGACTTCTGGAGCTTTGATTTTTAATATATGTATTTTCCTTTCAGTACTGTATTCAAATGTTTATATTAGTAGATATGGGATGATGATGTTGCCTTCGTGATTTGGGTAAACTTGTGGTTATGCTTCTTAGGAGATAAATGTACGTTGAAAAATCCTCCTTGTAGGATCCCAGGATCGGAACCTGACATATGGGCGCTGGGAGCAGAGAATGGGGTACTACGGAGGCTGTTAGCACCGAATTCGGTGATCGGGATTCCTATAAATCCGATTTCCGCGTTTGGGGCATGACATTTATCATCATTCTTAAAAAGAAGATACTTGAGCACTACATGATCTGTGTAAATGACGATATTGGATCTGATCAAGTAGGACCTAAATTTGTCCAAAGCCAACACCACGGCTAAGAGTTCTTTTTCCGTAGTTGAGTAATTCACTTGGGCAGGATTTAGAGTTCTACTCGCGTAATGAATAACATAGGGCTTCTTTTCTTTTCTCTGGCCTAAAACTGCCCCAAGAGTATAGTCAGACATGTCGTACATAAGTTCAAAAGGAAGGCTCCAGTTGGGTGGCTGCATGATAGGTGCAGTGGTTAATATGCCCTTGAGCTTAGTAAAAGCTTCTTGGCATTGCTCAGTCTACTCATATGGCACATCCTTTTGAAGTAGATTTCATAAAGGATGAGAGAGGTGACTAAAGTCCTTTATGAATCTCCTGTAAAATCCAGCGTGTCCTAAAAAGGATCGCACATTACATATGTTCTTGGGTGGAGGTAAGTTAGAGATTAGATCAATCTTAACCTTATATACCTCAATTCCTTTGGAAGAGATGATATGTCCCAAGATAATTCCCTTACGAACTATGAAGTGGCACTTCTCCCAATTTAGTACCAAATTCTTTTACTTACATCCCTTCAACACATTTTTAAAATTTTCCAAGCATTTGTTGAAGGATGGACCAAAAATTGAGAAATCGTCCATGAAGACCTCTAAATATTGCCCCACCATATCAAGAAAAATACTCAACATACATCACTGAAAGGTGGTGGGGGCATTGCACAGTCCAAATAGCATCCTTCGATAAGTAAAGGTGCTAAAAGGACATGTGAACATGGTCTTTTCTTGGTCTTCATGGACTATCTCGATTTGATTGTAGCCCGAATATCCGTCAAGGAAACAGTAATAGAAATGACCAACTAGCCTTTCCAAATTTTGGTCGATGAAGGGTAAAGGAAAGTGGTCCTTCCTCTGATGGTATTCAACTTCCTGTAGTCAATATACATTCTCCAACCAGTAGTGACTATAGTTGGCATGAGTGTCAGCATTGGCTACAATGGTGATTCCAGACTTCTTACGAACCACCTAAGTTGGACTCACCCATTGACTATCAGATATAGGGTATATGATACTCACATCCAATAGCTTAAGAACCTCAGTGTTAATCACTTCCTTCATATTTGAATTTAATCTATATTGTGGTTGCCGAGAAGCCTTCGTATTATCCTCTAGATAAATGCGGTGATTACAAATCGAATGGTCAATTTCCTTAAGATCCACAATTGACCATCCAAGAACTCCCTTATGCTCAATGAGAGTAGAAATGAGCATACTCTCTTGTTCTTGCTTAAGGTGGGAATAAATCACCACTTGGTATGTCTCATCTTGACCTAAATAGACATATTTTAAATCAGAGGGCAAAGGTTTTAAGTCAAGTTTCGGTGCCTTGAGGTTAGACAGTAGAGGCACTATATCAGTTTGGGGCAATTCTTCAAATTATAACCTCCACCGGTTAACTTCAAGTACTGGCACAGTATAAAGCATGGCCCCTGTCTCCCTAATCATATCATCATCCAAATCGTGGGAGTAGGCCAGACACATCTCTAGAAGGTCAGAGGACAAAGTCATCAGAGTTCTATCCTCCACGAAAGAATCAATCAAGTTAACATCATGGGTATCATCATCATCCTTTACCTGTTTTTTCGTATTGAAAAAGATATTCAACTTCAATGTCATATTTTGAAAAGATAAACTCATGACTCTATTACTGTAGTTAATGATTACATTTGATGTGGCAAGGAATGGGCGACTAAGAATAACAGGAATTTGGGTGCTCATGTCCACGATGGGTTGAGTATCCAGGATAATAAAATCTACTGGGTAGTAGAATTTGTCAACCTAGACCAACACATCCTTAATTACCCCTCTTAGTACACGAACTGAGCGATCAGCAAGTTGTAATGTGGTTCAGGTGGGTTTCAATTCACCCAAACCTAGCTATTCGTAGACTGAGTAAGGAATCAGATTTACGCTCGCTCCTAAGTCAAGAAGTGTGTGCTCAATCCAATAGTTCCCAATTACACAAGGGATGGTTGGTCTACCGAGATCTTTATATTTTTGTGGCACATCTTGCTTGAGGATGGCACTCACTTTTTCTATCAGAAAAATTTTCCTTTTGATACTTTGTCGTCTCTTAGTCATTCATAGGTCTTTCAGAAATTTGACATATGAAGGAATTTGTTTTACGGCATCCAAGAGAGGGATTTTAACCTTCACTTGTTTAAGCACCTCTAAAATGTCCTGAGAGTTAGAGAGAGGTTTTGGTGCAATCAACTATTGGGGGAATGGTGCAATCAGATTGCTTTGGAATTCTGGTGTTAACTCTTATGGAGTGTTGATAGGTCTGTGAGTTTCATCTACTTCCGGGTCCTTAGACTTTTCAACCCTTACTGGAATAGATTTTGTCAATTATCTTCCCACTCCTAAGAATGGTGATAGACTTAGCTTACTCCATTTAATTTGAAGAGCTTGGATCACT
This sequence comes from Magnolia sinica, assembly GCF_029962835.1. Classification (NCBI taxonomy): domain Eukaryota; kingdom Viridiplantae; phylum Streptophyta; class Magnoliopsida; order Magnoliales; family Magnoliaceae; genus Magnolia; species Magnolia sinica. Next base: position 99,743 of record NW_026682757.1, read on the forward strand.
TATTTTGTATTGCGGTTTAGGATTGGGGAAAGGTTGGGCTAGAAGAATCCCTTTTTTTCCAATTGAAATTTTTATGTCACGCACTTATATGGCCTTTGAAAGAGGTCTTGAAGGGTTTGCAATATACTCTTATTGATAAGCTCTTGGTTTTGAATATGTTTCCAGACCGGATCCTCTTGAGGTTTCCCTTGATTCAAGAATTGGTTAAGGATTCCTTGAGGAGTAACAGTTTGTCCATTCCTCCAACTAAAGTTCGGATGATTTCTCCAACTAGGATTGTATGTGTTAGAGATGGGTCCACTGAAAGGTCTTTAGTAGTTGTTCACGGCATTCGATTGCTTGTTCAGTCCCTCTTAAAAAATAGGTACCATTGGGCAATTTTCAGTTGTATGTATGTTGCAAGCACAGATACCACAACAACTTCCTTAACATTATCCTTCTTAAGTTCCATGGCCTCGACCTTCCATGTGAGACTAGCCACTTTAGCATTTATATCATCATCCTCTTTCAACAAGTATATCCCACCCCTCTCCCTTACTTGAGTAACCTAAGATGTGGTGCTAGATTTTGGAGAGATGTCTCATAATTGTGTGGTTTCAGTGAGTTTGTCAAAGTAATCCCACACCTCATCAACATTTTTGTTCATGAACTCCCCATTGCACATTGTCTCGACGAATTGGCACATGGAGGATGTTACTCCATCATGGAAGAAAATTGTTATGCGATACATTTCAAAACCGTGTTGTGGGCATGAACTGACGAGATCCATGAACCGCTCCCAACATTGAAAGAATGTTTCATCTTCCTTTTGGACGAAGTTCATGATTGACTTCCTGATGGTATTCGTCTTATGGTATGGAAAGAATTTTTTTATGAACTCCATCATGTTATTCCATGTGCCAATAGATAACGGATGTAATGAGTGCAACCACGTCTTAGGTTTTTCTTTCAAGGAGAAAGGAAAAAAGTTTCAGCCTGACCGTGTCATCCTCAGACACGTTGGGAAAGTTTAAAGTGACTATAACCTCATCAAATTCTTACAAGTGCAGGTATGGACTTTCATATTTAAGTCCAAGGAACTTTGGAAGGAGTTGGATCACTACAGGCTTGATATTGATGTTTCCTGTATTTCCTAAAAAAACCATACATGAGGGCATGCTCACTCCCGCCGGTTGTAAGTAATCTCGTAAAGTACAAGGCGGGGGTGCATGGTGCACCTCATTCTCATCCTGGACTTTCGCAACTCAAGGTTGCAGCTGATTCACTGGTTAATTTACAGGTTGATTTGCAGCCATAACCTCAATTAACTCTGAGGATCTCGAGTGGTGTCTAATCCTGTGGTGGATAGATAACACTTCAACTAATCCTCCTTCACTCAAAAGACGTCGAGTGTTGTCACTAACCCACTTGACATAAAACACTCTCAGCCCTCAATTTCAGAATCTAACCTCAACCTAAAAGAAAGAAGGAAATAGAAATCTACAAATAGAAAGGGAGAGAATTAGAAAGAAGTTACCAAATTAGAAGCTTCTAGGTTAGGATCTTGCAAAAGAAAAAAGGAAAGTGAATTAGTTTCTAAAATAAATAAATAAATAAAAAGAAATAAGAAAGCAACCTAGTTTCTAAAAACAAAAAAGGAAAGTATCTAAAAAAATAGAAAATAGAAAGTCCTAAACTAGAATTAGAAAGTAGATTAAAGGAAAACAGAAAAGGAAAGTTTCTAAAAAAGTGAAAAAGTTAATTTTTAAAATCAAATTAGGAAAGTTTCTAACCTAGAATTAGCAACCTAGTTTCTAAAAAAAAAAAAAACAAAAGGAAAGTTTCTAAACATAGAAATAGAAAGCTAAGTTAGTTTATAAAATAATTCAGAAAAAACCTTAACTCAAAAATAGAAAGTAGAAAAATCATAATCTTAACCTAATTCCAAAACTAGTCAATTTCAAAAAACGCAACCGTTAGTCCCTGACAACGGCACCAAAACTTGTTCACAACCCCAAGTGTAGGGTTGCGATGTAATAATAATCTCAGTAAGACTGAGGTCGAATCCACAGGTACTGATCTTGTGCATTTTTAAAATTAAATAGAAGTAGAACTAAAAGAAGATGTAAACCTAAATGTAGAAGTGTAGAGAAAGTAATTGTGAATTATTTAACTAAACTTAAGAAATTCAAAGATGAGAACTAGGGTTTCCAAGGATCCACTTGTAGAGATCAAGGACATCTATGCTTAATTTAAGGATATAACTAGAATCAGAGTCTCATCTTATCTAGTTGGAAAATATCTTAGTAAAACCAAATCTGAACTTCCTTTGACCTAATTCTCAATGGATGAGAGTTGTGAGAACTTGAAGTGATTCCATCATAAAACCATGCCCAGGAGACAATGTGTCATGCCCCAGACTTAGTGACCAGACTCACAAGGAACCCGATAGCCGGTTCTGGCCGCAACAGCCTCCTTAGTCTCCCATTCTCGGCTCCTGAGGCAGGTTCCGATCCTGGGATCTTACAAGGAGGATTTCCATAATCATATATTCATTCCAATGCGAGCATACCCAAGATCACAGCAAGTAAGTCTCGAAAATAATAAAGGGACACATTACAAAATCCACTATAAATTTAAACTTTTACAAATACATAACTGAAAAGAAATACATCTGATAATGAAAGAAGTACGAAGAAGATCTGCAACACTGGGGGTTCTCGGCTCAAATCTAATCCAAGCTCTGCCACTACGATACTAACCTAGGATCTCTTACACGCATCAATCGTGCATAAGCTTATAGAAGATTAGAGGGTGGTGAAGGTGTGTGATAATGGTGCACAGAAGAATAATAGGGGGTACAGGAAGGAAAACATGATCAATGACAATATCACTAGCCTTACCAAGTCTTGCCATGAATACAATGCAATGAGTACTAGGCGTCATACCAAGGTGATGCATAAAAGGGCTTATACAACTGATACGAATGCAATGCGAAGTGATGACAGTCCTCATGTTTAATCCACATATCAAATAAATTTCCATTATAAGGAAATCACCAGGGTCGATTACACTACTGGATGACTGCCACTCTCCAAACCCGCACAATCAAACGAGCGTAAGAGACTTCACTACCCGCCTATGGACAGCCAATCACCAACAAGGCTCTTCGGCAGGAGACCCATTTATGAGTTGGTCAGACTCATCCTATCAATGCCTTCTTACACCAGGCGGATAAGGTCACACCCCTACCCAACCGACTACACGACAGTGGGAGTCACGGCCTAATGGTGTAAGGCCCTCGTGCGCTCATAGTTTTCACTCGGTCATAGCGTTGGGACAGATCTTTAGTACCATAGAAATTTTGAAAATTTCACTCATGGGCATCCTATGCACCCTATATGCTCAAGTAACATTTCCGGTGTCCACACATATGGCCATCCATGAATGTCCCTGTAGAGGCAAGACCCTGATGAAGCAAGGGCAGTATTATCATGACATGCGATGCTAATGTATGAGTCATGCATACAGATCATGCACTAGCTTCAAGCACTCGATATGCACAAGGGGAGAAACTCCATCTCTCTATCATATTAACCCAATGACTACACACAATGCAATTCATTCATGCAGATGATGCATATGGGTCATAATGGTATAAGTGCGCTACTCGCTGATGATGACATGGAACATATTCCTCCTTCCCAAGGAGGGACAAGGTCTAGATACATAGACAGGTACTCTAAGGAGAAGTTCTCTAATGGGGGCCCAATACTTTGGGGTAACCCATAAGCTAAGAGGGCCATAAAGGCCCAAGGAAGAAGCAATCCTAACAAGGGTTCAAGGTGGGCCTTCAACCACCTATAACAACCCTATGGGCCTATCTTAAGTCCACCAAAGAGGACATCCAACCTCAACTGGATCCTAAAAGGTAGCCCGCTACTATACGAATATGAAACAAGGCCCAATGCCTAAGCAATCCATGGCCTAGTGGGTTGTACACCAAGTCCAACACATAGGCAACATGGTGGGCCATCAAACAAGGGTCGGGCCGAACCATAAATATCATAAAACCCATACATTGTGGTCGGCCTAATGGGCAGCCAAATGTTCCAACCATATGGGCAAATCCTTATGTTTGAAACAAGTAAGTCGGGCCTTACATCTTGGCCCAATTATGGGGTTAATTTAATGGGTGACCAAGGGCCCAACTACTTAAGAATTTTGGCCCATAAAGCTCATCACAATAGTGTGTTAAATATATGCTCAAAGGTCAGGGGCCTATCAAGAAAGTTCCAGAACAATGGGCCTAGGAAACTCAACAATTAACTATGAATATTAGTCCATTAAAAACCCAATTGAAGTGAACCTTAAGAGTGCACTAATTAAGCCCAAACGTGATTAGAAATAGGGCAAGATATGTAACAAAATATCCCCAAAATATGCATTTATAGACAGCAACTTTGGGCCTATTGTTGAAATTTCAGCCCACCCACTATCTGGGCTTACTGGAAATTCAATAATAATTAATTTATACAATTATTTCAATCCTTGGTGACTCACACATGTCACAGAGGGTCTCACCAGATGAAAGGAGTGGATAAGACACATAAATTAGGTGGGCCATGCTGTTGGACTGGACGTCCAGCAGCAGCCCAATGGGCCTGGGCGTCCCATGGTGGACGGTCCAAGGGGCTGGGATATCCCCCCTAAACACATCAAGGTGGGTCCCACATGTGGACATCCCACATAGGAGATGGGCCACACACATGGGGTTCACAATATGGAGCGTGCCCTAGATAAAACATACATCATAGTGGGCCTTAGGAGGGTGGACGGCCAGCCCATGGCTGGACGCCAACCCTGCTGGAACGTCCAGCTATGGGCTGTTATTCCAGCAGCCATACCTCCTTTTTTTAGATGAAAGTGGTGGCCCACACCCCCAAGATGGGTCCCAACATGATGGGCCATAAGATGGGCTATTAGGAAAGCTACAAACCCAAACAAAACATGAATGAATTTCATGGACAGTAAGGTAGAGAATAAAAAATCTACTGCACAAAAGGTTGTTGTCCGTACAATGAACACCCTAAAAAGTGGGCCCAAACTTTGCCTAAGAGGGGAGGGATGAATGTTTGATATTTTTCCTATAAAATACAGCAAGGTGGGGTCAACAAAAGTGGCCCACCCCTCAAGAAATCGAATTGGAATTTGTGTTTTCCTTTCATTTTACAGGGCTAGACAGTCCAGCAAGGTGGACCGCCCACCCCTTATGGGCCTCATTTTTGGGTGTCATTGCATGGACAATCTGAGGTTTGATCCATCACACTTTAAGGTGGGGTCCACTCCTTCAAAATACACCCCAAAACAAGAAGAAAAATTGTGAAAATCAAGGACCAATCCCATGCCAAACATCAACTACAACAGTCCATGTAAACAGTCCAGATTTTTGGATAGCTATATATGGCTGGATATACCAGCTCATAACTAGATATATACAGCAAATAAAAAGAGGTGTGGCCTTCCTTAGTGTGCCCCACACATGTCCAGATCAAGAACTTAAGTCAGGACACTTGCATGCATCAAATAACGTGCCTAAAAATCATGAAATGGGTGGTAGCGGCATCCCACCATTGCTGAATTTTCTGGATGTCCCAAGCCCACCAAGTGGGCCACACATATGATCATCCAAAATAAGAGAAAAGAGAGAGAAAAGGATAATCTGGCCATGGGGATAGGGCTCCGCCACTAATGGGCCCTCCCAAGAACAATCACACCTATACATCTAGATTGATTTACACTTACAACATAAATTTATCGCATGCATGGCCTATAACCACAATGGATGGTTGGGATGCCATTCCAACATGATGTTTAAGGTCTAGATAACCTTAGAATGGTGTAGATCATGAGATACATAATGATGGGGTCCATAAAGAATGGCCCCATCATGGAATATTGCATGCATGTAGAATGGACCAAGGGCCACATCCATGGGATCAAATGGTATCCCCACCATGGATTGGTGGGTCCCATATGTTTCATTTATGAAGAAATAGAAGGATCAAGAGATGAAAAGGAAATCAGCAAGATATAGTCACCCACATTCAAGCCAAGCTCTCAACCTTCCACACCATGTAAATCTTGGTCCAAGGAAGAGGGTTTGATGGTTAAGATGAGTTTTTAAGGGTGGGATTGGAGGGATTTTGGAGCTTTGAGGGCTGGAGAAATGGGGGATTATAGGACGTTAGGGAGAGAGATTTGCTAGAATGGAGAGAAAATGAGAAGGAGGGAGAGATAAGGAGAGAGAGGTAATGATTTTTTTATAAGAGAAAGTAATGATTAACCTATGGGAGGAGAAACTAAAGTGATAGGTTAGGGTAGGCTTTGGTGGTGTGTGTGGTTGGGTAGTGTTAGCTATAGAATTTTAAGTGGTGTGTGCAGTATTACATTGGAACTTGTGCCAAGAGTGGGGTCACAGGCACTACCTTAGGTGGGCCACATGATCAAGGGTCATACAATGAAATGTTCATAACTTATGATCTATATATCGGATGGATGCGCAAGATGCGCTGTCGGAACCGCAACGACGATACGGACAAGATAGCATAGGTCTTGGGTCGATCCGAGTCAGGTCAACATGACCAGACTTAAGGATGACCGAAAACACTATCTGAGGGTCGCGTGTCGTCGGGATTCAACGGATAGGACCGCTGGACCAAGAAAAATGAAATGCATACCTATACACACACATGCACACACAAGAACTCTGGTCGGGTCTTACACAATGGCTCACAATAGGATATACCAATCTCATAACCAAACATAAGAAAATCATGAAGATTAGAAGGGATTCCATCATCCAACCATGCCCAAGGGACGATGGTGAACAATAAGATTTCCTAATTTCACAATCTCAATATATAAAAAGAACAAACCTAAAGCTATCGCAGATCTATTGTAATTTGAGTCACAACAAACCATTAAAAACTGAAAGTATTTCTTAAATATCAAACTAGAATCAAAGAGAGTTCAACATAAACATGAATCAAAGTAATAGAAAGCATCTCATCACACTGCAAGCTTCACCCCTTAACCCCAGCTAAGAGGTTTAGTCAACCATAGTCATGATTAGAACTAAAACCCTAGAAGAAAGTATGAAAAACTAAGGAAGAAGAAAAACACTTGGCGACTGCTCTCTACCCTTGTACTTCTCACCTCTAAACCCTAGAATGATTTGATAGATCCCCAAGGATGCCTTGGGGACTCCTATTTATAATTGTGCAACACCTCCTTTCGCACCTCTTTAAAAAATTTTAGAAACTGCCTCAAATTTACGCACTCTATGTAACTCTGTGTAACTATGCGTGATTCATTCGATGACATCGAATAAGCTTCGATGTCATTGAAGGTGTCTTTTATACATGCTTTTTTCATGCTTTTGTAGCTTCATCCGTACTCTGCGACCTTCCATGTCATCGAACCTACCTTCAATGTCATCAAAGAGGCCTTCGATGTCATCGAACATTGTTCGAGGAATCGATAATGTGTCCAAAATAGTCCAGAGAGCTAATCCAATTTCTTCAATAAATTCGATGTCATCGATCATATCTTCGATGTCATTGAGGAATGCTTCGAGTAACCGAAAATGCTGCCCAATATGTCCAGCGAGTTTTGTTGAAATTCCACAGAAAATTCGATGTCATTGAAGAGGCCTTCAATGTCATCGAGCAAAGCTTCGAGTCATCGAACAAGTTCTCGAGTCATTGAGAAACGTCTTCAATTTGTCAAGCGACCAACTTGATTTTTCTTCGTAAATTCAATGTCATCGACCTGTGTTCAATTAGTCAATGTGACTTCTACACTTGTTCATTCGGCTTCCTTCCATCTCCACTTGGTTTTTCTTAATCTTGAACCTTGAAATCTTTAATCTTTGTCTCCAAAGATCCATTTTTTGTATTGGTGATCTTCAAGCGTCAAATCCATGCTTTTAGCACCTTTTCTAATCCAAGTTCTTAAATTCACATTGCAACACAAACATGAGTAAAATAGGACATTAAGCAGTATCATGTTCATAAAACCAAGATATAAATGGGGTCCAATATGTAATATTTGACCCTCAAGAAAAATTCTATTTTCAAGTTGTTTCATTTGAAGTCTAAGAAAATAATTCAGTTCTCCCACCATGCTCATCTCAAATTTTGATTTCATAAACTCTGCAAAATTAGAAGAAAGGTTAGCATTTGTTTATCCATAGATAATAGCATCTATATATATTTAAACAATCAACAGCTCTTCATTAATTCTTTTAATAAATAGAGTTTTATCAACACTACCCATTTTAAAATTTTGACTGTGAAGAAATTTTTTTAGTTTTTCATACCAGGCTCTAGGAGCTTGTTTTAATCTATACAGGGCCTTTTTAAGATGGTATACATTGTTAGAAAGTTTAGGATCTTCGAAACCTTTAGGTTATTCCACATAAACTTTTTCATTTAAATCACCGTTTAATAAAGCACTTTTAACATCCATTTGATAAATTTTAAAGTTTTTATGACATGTGATGGAGATAAATAGTCTAATGGATTCAAGATGAGCGACTGGAGCAAAAGTTTCGTCATAATCGACTCCTTCAATTTGGGTGTACCCTTATACAACTAATCTTACTTTGTTTCTTAAGATATTCCCAAATTCATCAGATTTATTTTTAAATATCCATTTAGTTCCAATCACATGTTTGTCAGATGGTCTAGGAACTAGATACCAAACATCATTCCTGACTAATTGATTTAGTTCATCTTACATAGCTAAAATCCAATTTTCATCTACTAAGGCTTCATTTACATTTGACGATTCTATCTGGGAAGTGAAGCATACATGATTACAAATGTTTTCAACTTGTCTTCTGATTTAAACACCAATGTGAGGGTTACTAAGAATTTAATTAGTCGGATGGTCTTTGACTAGTCTATTCTCAATTGTATCTGATTTTGATGAAGGTGCTAATTGATTGAATATAATAACCTCATCATCGTGTTTATCAGCTACAGTGATAGTTTGATCGTCAATTACAACATTTATGGATTCTTGTATCACTCCGATCCTTTTATTTAGGACACGATATGCTCTACTGTTTAGAGCGTCTCCTAGAAAAATACCTTCATCACTTTTTACTCCAAATTTTCCCAGAAGTTCTATATCTCGTAAAATGAAGCATTTGCTTCCGAAAGTACTAAAATATTTTACTAATAGTTTTTTGTTAAACCAAAGTTCTTAAGCCATTTTATTTAAACCTGCTCTTACATATACTCAATTAATAATATAACAAGCAGTGTTGACAACTTCAGCCCATAAATGTTTTGCTAATTTTTTACTATTAAGCATAACAGTCCTCATTTCTTGTAGAACTCTGTTTTTCCTTTCAGCTATACCATTTTGTTGAGGAGTTTTAATAGCAAAAAATTCATGTAATATTCCATGGTCATCACAAAACATCTCAAAATTGCTATTTTGAATTTCTGTTCCATGATCATTGTTCACACCCCAAGTATAGGGTTGTGATGTAATAATAAACTCGATAAGACCGCAGTCGAATCCACAGGGACTGAAACCTGTACGTAATCTGAAATTAAGTAGAACTAGAACTAGACTAAGATGAAATCTAAACTGAATAAAATTGAGGGAATAATTGTGAATAGATTAATTAAAAACTAATAACAATAAAGGTGGGAGCTAGGGTGCCAAGGATCCACTTTTAGCAATTAGGAAGCTACCTTGCATTGATTCAAGGACACAACTAGAATCAGAGTCCTATCCTATCCAATTGGTAAGAAGAGATTTGTCAGATCTCTGAACTTCTCATAAATCTAATCATCAACAGATACGATTGGTGCAAATTTGGAAGTGATTCCGTCACCTAACCATGCCCAAGAGGCTATGGCAAACAACAGCAATTTACCAATCTCACAACCAATCATGAGAGAATTGTGAAAGTTAGGAAGGGTTTCGTCACCCAACCATGCCCAGAAGACAATGGTGAACAACAGAGTTCCCAAGTTCACAATCTCAATACATGAAAGGAGAATATCTCAAGCTATTGCAGATCTATTGTAATTTGAGTCACAACAAACCATTAAAACCTAAAAAAATTTCTTATAAGAATCTAGACAAAGTTCACAAAACATGAATCAAAGCAAAATAACCATCCTAATCACACTACAAGCTTCACCTCTTAGCCCTAGCTAAGAGGCTTAGCCGATCATAGACATGAGTGGCTAAAATCTCTTAATAAAATAACTAAATAAAAGGAAAGAAGAAAAACTCGTTTCACCGGCCCATGCTCCACGCGTCACCTCCACGGCTGCCTACTGATCTCCAGCCCCCTCGCTAGCTATCTCTTCTCTTCTTTTATAAGCTGATGGAGGTCAGCTACAAGCATAGTCGGTGGAACAGCTGCTACGAAATCTGTTCAGGCGGCCAAGAAGCATGCAAGTCACGCCGTGCGTAAGAAAAGGACCCATCTTGCATTGATGCTTGGTGGGGCCCATCTTCTATGGTTACTAAAGAATCAAGTCTGTTCACTAGTTTCTTGGTATCAATTTAGGCTACTCTTCCAAGATTGAAGTGAATTCGAGCTTTGGGTGGACCACACCATTGCTCGACGTGGCAGCTTGTTCCTTGCTCCGCGTTTTTGAATGACTGAACGGGTGCATGAGAATGACTGGGTTTTGGTCGAAGCCCTCCTCTGAACATGATGGACGTCTCGGATCATTCATTTGGTGATCGTGGTGGGCCACCCCAACTCCCAGCGGACGGACAACGTTTAGTCTACGCAAATTGCTTGCGCTGGTTCTTGGTGGGGTCCACTTCATTTGTCCTTTACAAAATCCATACTGTCCACAGGATTCTTCTCGAAATCCTGTTCGGGAAGGGATAGTTTTGGATCCAAAACGTAGTCGGCCATGAGATCTTTGCTTTCACCATTCATTCTGCGTTTAATCACTTCCTTCTTGTGTGTGTATGCATGGTCACAGATGATCACCATGGCCACGGTAAAACTTCTTCTCTGGATGCAATGGACGGTCAAGATCAAGCTTTTGGAGCATAATGGTGCCCCACCGAATCTCGTCTGCAATCTCTGTTTCACACCAGAAGCAGAGTTTCTGGTTTGAAGAGGAGACGGTCAAGAGATGGGTTGACCATCTCTGTGTAGCTGTGCTCGGCTAGTGCACTCATGCACTATGCACGCCCAACTCAGGTGGGGTCTATTATGCTGGCTACGAGAAATCTTCTCCATCCATCCTCTCTAGTACTTCATTTAACATGTTGTGACAACAATTGAAGCATATCCAGATATCAGGCGGGCCCCAATTCACAGATCTATGCACTAATTTGTCCGTTGGGCCACTTTCAGAGAGATCCAATGGCTAAAATTTGTTGTGTACGGTTAACTTATGGTCTTCAGGCCATATATGAAGTCTCGAGGAAAACGGATGATGGGAACCCTGCGATCTTGCATTTTAGATGTCTTTCAGGCCCGTTTAACGTGAATGACGTGATTTTCTCGGATCTCTAGTGTGTAAATTCTTCAATCTTGGTCCCCTGGGGTCCGCCCCTTACCTTGGTGCCTTCAGAGCATTAAATCTATGCTTGTAGCACCCTTTTGCAGTCCAAGCTCCTAAATACATCTTGCATCAAAAACACGATTACAGCAGGGCGTAAAACAGTACCATGTTTGTAAAGCTATTGCAGATCTACTGTAATTTAAATCACAATAAACCATTAAAAATTGAAAGTATTCCTTAAATATCAAACTAGAATCAAAGTTCAACATAAACATGAATCAAAGCCATAGAAACATCCCATAATGCTACAAGCTTCACCTCTTAGCCCTAGCTAAGAGGTTTAGCCAACTATAGACATGATTGGATCTAAAACCCTAGAAGAAAGTATAAAAAACTATGGAGAAAGGAAAAAAAACTCTTGGCAACGGCTCTCCACCCTTGTGCTTCACTCCTCCAAACCCTAGATGATGCCCAGAGATGCCCTGGGGACTCCTATTTATAATTGAGAAACACCTCCTTTCGTCGCACCAACTTGGAAAAATCTATAAACCACCTTAAATTTATGTAATTTTGATTCTATCTATCGAAGGACATATCAAAGACACTTCGATAGAATTGAAACTACATAAATTTGAAATTCTTGAGTTTGGCCTGAAATTCTTAATTCTATCGAAGTGTCTTCGATATGTTCTTTGATACAATCTAACAGTCTTCTATAGAATCGAAGTCTATTCTGGCAGTTTTTCAAAATTAGACTTTTCTGGTCCTGGAATATGTTTTCAAGACAATTTTCAGGATTTCAATTCTCTTCATTCATCACTTAGTTTCCTTAAATCTTTGGCATGTGAATTCTTCAAGATCCACCCCTTGCCTTGGTGATTCTTGAGCATTAAATCCATGCTTTTAGTACCCTTTTCAATCCAAGCTCTTAAATTCACCTTGCATCACAAACATGAGTAAAATAGGACATAAAGCATTATCATGTTCATAAAACCAAGATATAAATGGAGGATAATATGCAATATTTGACCCTCAACAATTACTCTATCAAAAACAGTTTAATCTAACTTTGAGAAGGAGAATAGAATAAGCTAATAAAAATATGAATTACAACACAAATAGCTTAAGGAGGCTTGAAGGATCTCTCTTTACAACATAATATAAGACTATGAATTTTCATTGTTTAAAGAGTAAGAGAAAGCCTCTATTTATAGCCAAGGATCTGTATAGTTCGGCTAGCCCGAGATTCAGTTCGGCTGGCCGAACTTTAAAGATTACGTTCCAATCGGAACCGCAAATCGCGGGATAAAATCTTTCAAAACTTCGGCTAGCCTAAGCCAATGTTTGGTTGGCCGAACCCTAAGTTGGGCTGGCCGAATGGGAGGTTCGGCTAGCCTAACTGGTCCAAAATCTGATTTTTGTTCCATTGCTAGAAATGTGACTGAACCCGGCTTGGGCTGGCCGAACTTTCCACAAAATGATCTTTTAATATCTGTCTTTGTTACGGAATCTTGTAGGGTTGGTCCAAATAGTTAGGCTAGCCGAACCAAACGTCGAGCTGACCTAACTTGAGTGTATTTAACAAGAAATATAATTCTAAATATGCATGAGTGAAATACACATAACCTATGGTTAAACTAGGTTTACACCACCTATAGGTTGATTCATACGAAATATTCTGAACTTCGAACCATGAATGATCTTGCATTGAGATGTTGAGTCTTCTTTCTAAATGCTTAATCGAGTCGATAGCTTATCTTCAGTCGAGCTTGTATCGTAACTGGACTACGAAATTTGACAAACTAAAATGTGTTTTAAGTATAAGCACTTACATAAAACATTCACCATAAGGCACAAGGAGTTATAGTGGTTCGGTGCTTTAAAAACCACATCTACTCCACTCTCAAAATTACTACCCTCGTAATTTTGGCTTCCACTATAACAAGGTTTTCACATGTTCACCTTAACAACCTTATACAGTTTCTTGTGATTTTCACAAGCTCACCACAATAAAACCCTTTTTCTAATTTTCACGGGCTATCACAAACAAAAACCCACTTTGTGATTTTCACGGGCTATCACAAATCAACTCACTGAGATTTTCATAAGCTATCTCAAAATAACCTAAAATGAAATAACGTAAAATAATTATCTTCAACCATTTATTTGAAGATGTAGTAGAAGCTTGTAGCAGAGATCTTCTTTCTTGAATGTAGAGGAGGTAGAGTATATAGGGTTCTAAAGAATTTTAGAATTGAAAAACTCAAATGTAAATAATTCAATTCTTTTAAATCTCAAGAGGAGTATAGACTACTCTTTAAAATAAGATTAAAATAATCTTGAGAAAGGAAATTGAATAAGCTTAAAAAGAATTTATAAATACCACAACATTAGCTTGCCAAAGACCTGAGCTTCTCTCTCACTTGCAGAATGTTTAGAGTGATTTTTCGTTGTAGTATAGAATGAGAGAAGGCATCTATTTATAGCCAAAGGGATTGGAAATTCAACTACCCTAAGAATAGGTTCGATTGGCCGAATTTCACCGAATTTGTTCCAACGGCTATCGAATTGCGCGGAATAAAATTTATCTAAAATTCCGCTGGCCCAAGGTGAAATTAGGCTGGCCGAATTCTCATAAAATTTAAAAGTTTGCATTGCTAGATTTGTACCCGAACTTCACTCAGGCTGGCCGAATTTCAAGTTAGGTTGACCGAATTTTCAATAAATTTTGATTTTTAGCCTGAACTTGAAATTAGGTTAGCCGAGGAAGATAGGCTGGCCGAACTCCATAGAAAATACACTATAAATAACCCAAGATGAATAGATTTTTTAAAGTTGTTAGTGTCAAATATTGCATATTTTTTCCCATTTATATCTTGGTTTTATGAACATGAGACTACTTACACTACCAAAAAAATGGGCAAAGGCTATGGATTAAATTCGTAGCCATAGACCTATGGCTACGGATTCAGTCCGTAGCTAGTCCGTAACACGACCGTCGTCGTAGGTGCCATAACGATAGGTCTGGAACCTATAGCTACGGATTTAATCCATAGCCATAGACCTATGGCTACGGATTTAATCCGTAGCAATTATATCTGTAGCAAAAAACTTAAACAGCTATGGATATTATTTGTAGCTGAAAGTCTGTAGCAATAGGCCAAAATTTAAAAGGCTACACCTGTCTGATTATTGGCTACGGATTTAATCCGTAGCTATATGTTAAATAGCTACAGATATAATCCATAGCAATTATATCTGTAGCAAAAAATTCAAATAGCTACGGATATTATTTGTAGCTGAAAGTCCGTAGCAATATGCCAAAATTAAAAAGGCTACACCTGTCTGACTAGTGGCTACGGTCAGTATCCGTAGCTATTTTGTACATTGAAAAATTAAATCACCTGTTCATTCAATTACCACATGTTCATTCAATTACCACCTGTACAATCATTCATTCATTCAATTACAATCATTCATTCATTCAATTATAATTACAATTACAATTACAATCCTTCATTCAATTAATTACAATTACAATCAATTACAGTTACAATTACAATAATGCTGAAAATACAAATCTTTGGCTTCATTAGAGAAATGTGCTCGACTTCACCCTGAAATTTCAGCAACTTCGTATATTCCATCATCCTACAAACAGTCATATCATTCATAAATTAGAATGCCCATTGGAGAAAAGAAAGACAGTGAAAGAAGTGCATCGCGTATAACCACTTTTTTTTTCTTAATGAATTAAAAAAAAACTCAAAGAGGAATGAAATTGACACAAAAGAAATGGTCTCACCATATGATTATAGGTTTAGGTTTGGTTTAGGTTTAGGTTATAGGTTTAGGTTAAGGTTAGGCTATAGGTTATAATTAAGTTTAGGTTATAGGTTAAGGTTTAGGTTATAGGTTTTGGTTTCGGTTTAGGTTAAGGTTTAGGTTATAAGTTATAGCTTTTGGGAACTTGATTATAGGTTAAGGTTTAGGTTTAGGAAATCGGGTTCGGGTTCGGGATCGAGTTTAGGTTTGGGTTTTCAAGTTTAGGTTTAGGTGAGGGAGTTGAGATTAGGATTAGGTGTAGGTTTGGGTTTAAGGATTGGAGAATACATTTAGGTTTTAAGTTTAAGTTTAAGTTAAAGGTTTTATGAAATGTTATAAGTTTAAGTTAGGTTTATGTTTAGGTTTAGGTTTAGGTTATAGGTTATAGCTTTAGGGAATTGAGAATGGGTTATGGTTTAGGGAAAGGTTAGGTTTAGGTAATAGGTTTTGGGATTTGGGAATAGTTTTAGGTTATAAGTATAGGTTTAGGTTAGGTTATAGGTTAAGGTTTAGGGATTTGAGTTTAGGCTATAGGTTTAGGTTTAGGTCTAGGTTGAGGTTTAGGGAATTGAGTTTAGGTTATAGGTTTATGTAATAGGTTTTGGGATTTGGGAATAGTTTTAGGTTATAAGTATAGGTTTAGGTTAGGTTATAGGTTAAGGTTTAGGGATTTGAGTTTAGGTTATAGGATTAGGTTTAGGTTTAGGTTTAGGTTATAGGTTTTAGGATTTAAGAATGGGTTCGGGTTTAGGTTATAGGTTTTGGTTTTGGTTTTGGTTTTGGTTATAGGTTTTGGTTTAGGTTATAGGTTTTTGAATTTGAGAATGGGTTCGAGTTTAGGTTATAGGTTATGGTTTTGGTTTAGGTTATAGGTTTTAATTTAGGTTATAGGTTATAGGTTTATGTTAAGGTTTAGGTTTAGGTTAAAGGTTTTGGAATTTGAGAATGAGTTCACGTCTAGGTTATAGGTTTTGGTTTTGGTTTAGGTTATAGGTTTTGGTTTAGGTTATAGGTTTTGGAATTTGAGAATGGGTTCGGGCTTGGGTTATAGGTTTTGGTTTTGGTTTAGGTTATAGGTTTTGATTTAGGTTATAGGTTATAGGTTATAGGTTTAGGTTAAGGTTTAGGTTTAGGTTATAGGTTTTGGGATTTGAGAATGGGTTCGGGCTTAGGTTATAGGTTTTGGTTTTGGTTTAGGTTATAGGTTTTGATTTAGGTTATAGGTTATAGGTTTAGGTTAAGGTTTAGGTTTAGGTTATAGGTTTTGGGATTTGAGAATGGGTTCGGGTTTAGGTTTTAGGTTTTGGTTTTGGTTTAGGTTATAGGTTTTGAGATTTGAGAATGGGTTCGGATTTAGGTTATAAGTTTTGATTTTGGTTTAGGTTTAGGTTATATGTTTTTGGATTTGAGGATGGGTTATGGTTTAGGTTTAGGAATTCGGGTTCAGGTTCGGGATTGGGTTTAAGTTTGGGTTTTCAAGTTTAGGTTTAGGTTTAGGTTAGGAAGTCGAGATTAGGATTATGTGTAGGTTTTGCTTTAGGGAATTGAGTTTAGGTTATAGGTTTAGGGAAAGGTTAGGTTTAGATAATAGGTTTTAGGATTTGGGAATAGTTTTAGGTAATAAGTATTGGTTTAGGTTAGGTTATAGGTTAAGGTTTAGGGATTTGAGTTTAGGCTATAGGTTTAGAATTAGGTCTAGGTTGAGGTTTAGGGAATTGAGTTTAGGTTATAGGTTTAGGATTAGGTTTAGGTTTAGGTTTAGGTTTAGGTTTAGGTTATAGGTTTTGGGGATTTGAGAATGGGTTCGGGTTTAGGTTATAGGTTTTGGTTTTGGTTTAGGTTATAGGTTTTGGGATTTGATAATGGGTTCAGGTTTAGGTTATAGGTTTTGGATTTGAGAATGGGTTTAGGTAATAGGTTTTGGGATTTGGGAATAGTTTTAGGTTATAAGTATTGGTTTAGGTTAGGTTATAGGTTAAGGTTTAGGGAATTGAGTTTAGGTTATAGGTTTAGGTTTAGGTTTAGGTTTAGGTAATAGGTTTTGGGATTTGGGAATAGTTTTAGGTTATAAGTATTGGTTTAGGTTAGGTTATAGGTTAAGGTTTAGGGAATTGAGTTTGGGTTATAGGTTTAGGTTTAGGTTTAGGTTTAGGTAATAGGTTTTGGGATTTGGGAATAGTTTTAGGTTATAAGTATAGGTTTAGATTAGGTTATAGGTTAAGGTTTAGGGATTTGAGTTTAGGCTATAGGTTTAGGATTAGGTCTAGGTTTAGGTTTAGGGAATTGAGTTTAGGTTATAGGTTTAGGGAGAGGTTAGGTTTAGGTAATAGGTTTTGGGATTTGAGAATAATTTTAGGTTATAAGTATAGGTTTAGGTTAGGTTATAGGTTAAGGTTTAGGGATTTGAGTTTAGGCTATAGGTTTAGGTTTAGGTCTAGGTCTAGGTTGAGGTTTAGGGAATTGAGTTTAAGTTATAGGTTTAGGTTTAGGTTTAGGTTTCGGTTTGGGTTTTGGGATTTGAGAATGGGTTCGGGTTTAGGTTATAGGTTATGGTTTTGGTTTAGGTTATAGGTTTTGGGATTTGATAATGGGTTCAGGTTTAGGTTATAGGTTTTGAATTTGAGAATGAGTTTAGGTAATAGGTTTTGGGATTTGGGAATAGTTTTAGGTTATAAGTATAGGTTTAGGTTAGGTTATAGGTTAAGGTTTTGGGATTTGAGTTTAGGCTATAGGTTTAGGTTTAGGTCTAGGTTGAGGTTTAAGGAATTGAGTTTAGGTTATAGGTTTAGGTTTAGGTTTAGGTTTAGGTGTCGGTTTGGGTTTTGGGGATTTGAGAATGGGTTCGGGTTTAGGTTTAAGGTTTTGGTTTTGGTTTTGGTTATAGGTTTTGGATTTGAGAATGGGTTTAGGTAATAGGTTTTGGGATTTGGAAATAGTTTTAGGTTACAGGTTTACGTTTAGGTTATAAGATTTGAGAATGGGTTCAGGTTTAGGATATAGGTTTTGGTTTTGGTCTAGGTTGAGGTTTAGGGAATTGAGTTTAGGTTATAGGTTTAGGTTTAGGTTTAGGTTTAGATGTCGGTTTGGGTTTTGGGGATTGGAGAATGGGTTCGGGTTTAGGTTATAGGTTTTTGTTTTGGTTTAGGTTATAGGTTTTGGGATTTGATAATGGGTTCAGGTTTAGATTATAGGTTTTGAATTTGAGAATGAGTTTAGGTAATAGGTTTTGAGATTTGGGAATAGTTTTAGGTTATAAGTATAGGTTTAGGTTAGGTTATAGGTTAAGGTTTTGGGATTTGAGTTTAGGCCATAGGTTTAGGTTTAGGTTTAGGTCTAGGTTGAGGTTTTAGGTCATGGGTTTAGGATATCGGGTTTGGGTTCGGGATCGGGTTTATGTTTGGTTTTTCGGGTTTAGGTATAGGTTTAGGTTAGGGAGTTAAGATTAGAATTAGGTGTAGGTTTAAGTTTAGGGATTTGAGAATACATTTAGGTTATAGGTTTAGGTTTAGGTTTTAGGTTTTAGGTTAAGGTTATATGTTTAGGTTAAGGTTTAGGTTTAAGTTAAGGTTGAGGTTTAAGTTATAGGTTAAGGTTTTAGGTCATGAGTTTTGGTTTAGGTTATAGGTTATAGGTATAAGTTAAGGTTTAGGTTTTGGGATTTGATTAAGTTTAGGTTATAAGATATAGGTTTAGGGAATTGAGAATAGGTTAAGGTTTAGGTTTAGGATATCGGGTTTGGGTTCTGGATCGGGTTTATGTTTGGGTTTTCAAGTTTAGGTATAGGTTTAGGTTAGGGAGTTAAGATTAGGATTAGGTGTAGGTTTAAGTTTAGGGATTTGAGAATACATTTAGGTTATAGGTTTAGGTTTAGGTTTTAGGTTTTAAGTTTTAGGTAAAGGTTATATGTTTAGGTTGAGGTTTAGGTTTAAGTTAATGTTGAGGTTTAGGTTATAGGTTAAGGTTTTAGGTCATAGGTTTTGGTTTATGTTAAGGTTATAGGTATAGGTTAAGGTTTAGGTTTAGGTTTACGTTTAGGTTATAAGATATAGGTTTAGGGAATTGAGAATACGTTAAGGTTTAGGTTTAGGTTTTGGGTTTAGGTTTAGGTTTTAGGTTTTAAGTTAAGGTTTAGGTTTAGGTTAAGGTTGAGGTTTAGGTTATAGGTTAAGGTTTTAGGTCATGGGTTTTGGTTTAGGTTATAGGTTATAGGTATAAGTTAAGGTTTAGGTTTTGGGATTTGATTAAGTTTAGGTTATAAGATATAGGTTTAGGGAATTGAGAATAGGTTAAGGTTTAGGTTTAGGATATCGAGTTTGGGTTCGGGATCGGGTTTATGTTTGGTTTTTCGGGTTTAGGTATAGGTTTAGGTTAGGGAGTTAAGATTAGGATTAGGTGTAGGTTTAAGTTTAGGGATTTGAGAATACATTTAGGTTATAGGTTTAGGTTTAGGTTTTAGGTTTTAGGTTAAGGTTATATGTTTAGGTTAAGGTTTAGGTTTAAGTTAAGGTTGAGGTTTAAGTTATAGGTTAAGGTTTTAGGTCATGAGTTTTGGTTTAGGTTATAGGTTATAGGTATAAGTTAAGGTTTAGGTTTTGGGATTTGATTAAGTTTAGGTTATAAGATATAGGTTTAGGGAATTGAGAATAGGTTAAGGTTTAGGTTTAGGATATCGGGTTTGGGTTCGGGATCGGGTTTATGTTTGGGTTTTCAAGTTTAGGTATAGGTTTAGGTTAGGGAGTTAAGATTAGGATTAGGTGTAGGTTTAAGTTTAGGGATTTGAGAATACATTTAGGTTATAGGTTTAGGTTTAGGTTTTAGGTTTTAAGTTTTAGGTAAAGGTTATATGTTTAGGTTGAGGTTTAGGTTTAAGTTAATGTTGAGGTTTAGGTTATAGGTTAAGGTTTTAGGTCATAGGTTTTGGTTTAGGTTAAGGTTATAGGTTTAGGTTTACGTTTAGGTTATAAGATATAGGTTTAGGGAATTGAGAATAGGTTAAGGTTTAGGTTTAGGTTTTGGGTTTAGGTTTATGTTTTAGGTTTTAAGTTAAGGTTTAGGTTTAGGTTAAGGTTGAGGTTTAGGTTATAGGTTAAGGTTTTAGGTCATAGGTTTTGGTTTAGGTTAAGGGTATGGTCCCTGCAAAGTAAATACAGATATAAACACGGCCATCCGACACAAATGCCAGGCCCTTCCAATGCTGTCCATAAAAAATGGACAGCTTCATCATAGTCATAATAGCGGTTCCCTCTTTCTAGGGAACCCCGCTCTTCCGAATAGCTCCGACGCACATCCAGGTCTGCTCCATTAATTTCGATCAAATACATAAACATAGCCTGTCCAAATGGCCAGGCCCCTCCAATGTTGTCCATAGAAAATGGACAACTTCATCATGGTCATAATAGCGGTTCCCACTTTCCAGGGACCCCGCTCATCCGGATAGCTCCGACGCACATCCAGGTCTGCTCCATTAATTTCGAGCAGCGGTTCATAAATACGGCCTGTCCAAATGGCCAGGCCACTCCAATCATGATTCAAAGAAGAGAACTCGAGGGTTTTCCTTACCTTCCATTGTATGCTTCTAAGGTACAGATGACCCCTGAAAGACACATACATCCTGAGAATCGATCGCTTCTCAAAACCGCAGACTGTTTTGTTTTGAAACTCGTTCATCTCACCTAAAAACCTGTCACATAATGAATAACTGTAACCACAATGATAACTATTGTGAATGCACCATAATGAAAAAATTATTATTATTATAGATAACTATAATTACAACATAGATATCATGAACATGATATCACATAATGTATTGTTTGATGAACTACACATGTGCATTCTTGACAAGAGACGTACCAAATGCTTGAATCTGAAATATGCAACTCCAATCATCCCACATGCAACATCCACCTGAAAGAATGCGCATAACCGTCATGCTTGAAAAAAGGAATAGAACCTTTAAATGTGCTGGATTAGAAGAGGAGTCTTGATAAATTTTAAACTCCTCCATCCTACAACTACTTGGAACTGGGTCTTCTATAGATGCCCACTTCTTCTAAAACCATGTTCATGATTCTCACCTGCAAATCCTTGTGCAATCTAAGTAGCAATTCTGGAATGCTGCATTCAGCAAAAAAATAAAAGCTTCACAAAGCTATAATGGAATCCCCAATTGGCCAAGTGGGTCAACAAATCCTAAAGAAGCATGCACCACAAACTGTAATCACACTACAAAAATCAAATTTCAGAAGTAACCTTTACATGTGCCTTATAGCCAACCAGTGATTTGGTGACCTTTCATGGTACAAGTGGCCAACCAGTAATAGGAACTATTGATACGGTGGAGTCAAGCTAAAGGTCAAGATCATGTTAGAAAATTCTAACCATCCAGTTTGAGTATCACCAGGGGAATGTAGTTGTTGGGCCAGGGCATATGTGGCCCAACTGATGAGCTGACTGGCCTGATTTTTGGGCCAGGGCATGTTAGTGATGGGACCCACCTGATGGAAGTGCAGATAACATCCGATGTTAGCATTCGTCCTTGAATTATAATGTTTTGATCCTCTCTTTTTTCTCTGACAAATAGCTGCTATTGTTGAGGACTGTTGGAATTCTTATTCCAGTTTATATAATGGCAAGAGCACTGACTATAATTCAACGCAGGCTCCAACAACAGGTAGCTCCCCTTTTCCAAACCTATAAGCGGGATCCAGGCTGTTCACCAGGTAGATCCCAGCAAATTAACCACGGAACAAAAATCAGGTCAGGCCTAACACTAAGTATGCCACATTATATATGGAAAAAATGATGATATTTGAAACTCATCAATGGCTACACGTGGACCATCTGATGATCATGCTGCAGCACATAACACTGATGGGCCCCACTAATGAATAGCTTAGAGCTCGCATGGGGCAAGAGCACAACTTAAATTTGGGTTATGGTCATCCCTTTACTGCACATATATGGGTTATGGTCATGTGTCAATTGAGACCGTCTATCCAATAAGACCCATCTTAAATCATGTTCACTCTAATTTTTTGTTTTGCTAGGTAATCCTAGCCCAAATTTATTCTCCTCTAACCAAATGGGGGCCATTGACCTTTTGTTTGGGGGGGGAGGGGGTGTGCGGGTGGAACCAGTATAGGATTACAGAGACCTTTCCATAATACACATGACAGGGGTGACATGCCAATTCAGTATTTTCATTTAATTGCCCTTGTTGATGATGAAACAGGATTAAAAATATAAATCATCTAATTTCTACAGTTAATATATTGGAAATGCATATCCTACAATCATATCCCATATAAAAAATAATAATAATAAAGAACAGATTTTTATAGATAATCAATGCATAGAAAGCTAGAAACAATAGTTGATTTCTACTTTCTAGAGAAGTTTGCAACAAAAGATGAATTCAGGCGGGAATTTCATGGGATCAGAAATAACACTTTATTTGGATAATAAGTGACATGGAATATACACCAAATGTTCTAGATTACTCGTGTTTTTTATTAGGACTGTCATTCCATACAAGTTGCCCTAAAATTCAGCAGAAGTCCACCCATGAAACTCAGCCCACCACAAAGATTTATTGGGACAACAAAGCAAGCAAAAATGGAGTCCATTTAGCAGTCCCCAAATTCAGGTTTCAGCTGTTATGATGCATATAAATGTCTCACTATCACATGCTCAGAATTTTTATTAACAAATAGGAG
This sequence comes from Magnolia sinica, assembly GCF_029962835.1. Classification (NCBI taxonomy): domain Eukaryota; kingdom Viridiplantae; phylum Streptophyta; class Magnoliopsida; order Magnoliales; family Magnoliaceae; genus Magnolia; species Magnolia sinica. The sequence goes on from NW_026682757.1 coordinate 122,829, forward strand.
AAGTGTCCTTTTACATTTACATGCATACACAAGTAATGGAGATTAAATCTAGGAGCTTGATCCAGAATCAATATTCAGTCCAAAGCATTGCAGGATCTTAATAGATTTTTCCAACCTTTAGAATGGGCAGATTATATTCTTTTTTTAAGCTTAAAATCTGATCAGTCCACATATAGATTTCCAACTAAAAATAAACAAACAACTAAAATATAATTCTCTCAAGATTTGCTAATTTAACTTCACTTGCAGCAAACTTTAATAAAAGGGAAATCATGAAGTGGTGCCCTAGAGCCACTGATGATATACAACCTTTTCATGATGTTAACAAACATCCTACTGGAATGGAGAGTTAGAATTTCAATCATTTGATGATCATCCTAACTCACACTGTCACACATGTATGAATGAGTTGCATTTTTATTTTAAATATGATCGAGATGCAGCGGAAAACACACGGCGTCATAACAGAAATGCAAAATCAAATGTAATAGACATACTCCCATGGCACATTGCCGACAAGCATTCGATCTCCTTCATTGTCTTCATAAATAAGAACATAGTTGGGAGTTACTACCTTGCCTTCTTCATAAATAAGAACAAAGAATTTCAGAATTAAACCATCAGATCTGATGAAATCAACATCAAATCAAATTAAAAAAGGAAAAAAAAAATCCTCAACCATAAAAATGCTATAAAAAACCATAAATCAACAGATTTCCAGCAGAAAAGGGGGATTGGGTCATTTTGAGGTGAGATCAAAGCTACAGATATATCCAAATTGCATTTGAATTCTTGCAATTAAAATTAAACTATAGCAAATCTGAGCTTCTTATGACAAAATCAACTAACTAAACCAACCACTATCGTAAAAATCCATCTATCAGCCATCATATAGTGCTATCAACAATTTCTGCTTAGGCAACTGTCTTCAAGGAATGAATCTGGACTGTCCATAGTTACAAACTTACAACCTATGGGACACCATGAAAGAATCACACCAGTCAGATGATCCTATCCACCTGAAAGCTAGCCATCTTCTATCTAAGTTGTAAGCCATATATGGAGGGTTAGGATCATCTGTTGAAAGTGATTCGTTAGAATCATAAGCAATCCATTATCCATGATGAGAACAAAAAAAAAACCCTAATTAGGGATTTTCAATTTCGAGTTCCTCACCTCCAGACACGGTAAATGATGATCAACCATACAAAATCCTAATCCGGGATAGAGCTCCTCCAGAAATAAGGAATTACAAAATCAGAAATACCAATTACGGATTGAAAGTTCAAAAAGCCCCAATTAGGGATTTGGAATTTCAAAAATCCCCAATTAGAGATTTTTAATTTCGAAGCCCTATTAGAAAAAGAAAAAGAAGACAGAGAAGAGGAAGAGGAGAATACCACTGCCGCTGCCGAGAGAGAGAGCTGCTGGTCGTGAGGTCGCGAGCGAGAAGGAGATGGCGAGAGCGAGAAAGGACGAGGATTGTGTGATGACCCTGCCACCACCGACTGGATGTGGATTGCGTGGTAGGGTGGAGAGATCAGAGAGAGGAAGAGAGAGACAGAGGGAGAGGAGGGAGAGGGTGCGAGAGAGAGAGAGAGAGAGAGAGAGAGAGAGAGAGAGGCAGAGACAGAGAGGAGAGGGTGCGCGCGAGAGAGACAGAGAGAGAGTTTTAGGTTTGGGTTTTGGGAAGATGGGTGCGCGCGGCCAAGAGACAGGGAGAGAGGGTGAGGTAGGGCGGGAGATCGAGAGAGGGCAAGGGAAAGAGAGAGACTGAGTGCGAGAGAGAAAGAGAGAGAGAGAGAGAGAGAGAGAGAGAGAGAGAGAGATGGAGAGCGTCTCTACGTGCGGGAGAAAATGGCGGACGGGGATGGATTTTTTATTTTGGGAGGGGGTTTGGATTATGGAGGGGGTAGGTGACGGACGGCTCCTTGAGGACGCTGTGTTTTAGGACTGTGGGGCCCACTGTAATGTATTTCATATATCCACTCCGTCAATTAATTTTAAATTATTATTTTAAGTGCTTATACAAAAAATGAGTTAGATCGAATATGTAAGGAGACCACACAACATATTAACAGTAGAAATTTAATTTTAATTATTTCTTATAGTGTGGTCCACTTAGACATTTAATCTAAATAATTTTTGGGCTCATGTACTAAAATTATATATCATAACTGTTGGATGGCTTAGATCCAACACATATATTTCAATGGATCCCATGGATCCCCTTAAGCACCATCTATGTTTAATATGGTTTAGGTGAGGAGGTATGCTTTAGCTACAGATCACTTAGGCTTTAGCTACGGATTAAATCCGTAGCTATATTACTACGGATTTAATCCGTAGCTAAAAGCTGTCAATGTCCATAGCCTTTGCTTGATTTTTTGGTAGTGTTAATTTTATATTTTTATGCATGTTTGTGTTGCAAGGTGAATCTCAGAGCTTGGATTAAAAAGAATGTTAAAAGCATGGATTTAGTACTCAAGAATCACCAACGTAAAGGAGAGATCTTAGGAGGCCAAGAACGGAGAATTCTCATACCAAAGATCCAAGGAAACCAAGTACAAAGGATAGAGAAAAGATTGGCAAAAGTACAAGTTAAATAGTAGAAAAATAGGACACTTAAGTGCCACCTAAGCCAACTTCGGTGCCATCGAAAGTGCACGAAACAGTCCAGCAAGAAAACAACTTAATTCGGTGCCACCTAAGCTTAATTTGGTGCCACCAAAGCCAATTTCGGTGCTAACTAAGCAAATTTCGGTGCCACATAAGTACTCTGCACATACAATTTCATATGTGATAAATTTCATATACGATTTCGGTGCCACCAAAATCACGCAACATTGTCGACGCGGATTGCATAACTTGAGGCAGTTTGCAAAAATTCCAAGTCAATGTGAAAGGTGGAGCTTCATAACTATAAATAGAACTCCCTAAGACGTTCCTAGGTATCTTCTAGGGTTCAAGGAGTGGAGCAAAAGGGTGGAGCCGCCCTCCAAGAGCTTTCTTCTTCTTCCTTAGTTGGTCTTTATGTTTTGTTTAAGAGTTCTTAGTTCAATCATGTCTATGGTTAACTAAACATCTTAGCTAGGGCTAAGAGGTGAACCTTGTAGCGTGATTGGGATGTTTACTTTCCTTTGATTCATATTTTGTTAAACTTTTATAGATTCTAGTTCTTTATTAAGGAATATTTTTAGTTTTTAATGGTTTGTTGTGACAAATTACAATAGATCTGCAATTGTTTTGAATATCTTCTTTTCCTAAATTGAGATTGTGAAATTAGTAAGTCCCGTTGTTCACCATCGTCCCTCGGGCATGGTAGGGTGATGGAATCTTTTCTAATCTTCACAATTCTCCTATGATTGGTTGTGGGGTTGGTATATCCTATTGTTTTCCATCGTCCCATGGGCATGGTTAGATGATGGAATCACTTACAATGCCCACAACTATCATCCATTCTGACTAGGTTCATGAGAAGTTCAGAGATTAAATTATCTCTCTTTTTCAATTAGATAAGATAGGACCCAATTCCGGTTGGATTTCCTAAAACAAGCAAGGTATCGTCCTAAGAAGCTATAAGTGGATCCTTAGCACCCTAGTTCCTTTTGATTGATAATTTAAACGTTATTCATAATTACTCCTTTAAATTTAGATTTCTGCTTTAGTTCTTCATCTAGCTCTAGTTCTAGTTAAATTCAAAAGACACACAAGTTCAGTCCCTGTGGATTCGACCTCACCGGTTGTTTAGCCAATACAAAGTTCAACTTTTCTTGAAACTAAGCGACATCTTCTTGAGATGATAAGCCAATCTTGTGCTGATCTTCAGACATGCAGAGTAGTTGCGATCTAATCGTACTTGCGATCTAACTGGTATTACTTTTGTCTCACAAAATTTAACAACCATATGTGTATTAAACATATAAGCACTTATAGAGCTATATAATGAGATTCGAGTGGGCTAAAAGCCGCTATAAAATAGTCATGACTACAGTTGAATTTGTACAACTCGCATAAGACAGTGTAGAATACAAGCTCCATAAAAAGTTTATTAGAATGGAGTTTATAGATTTATATGATCTGACTAAGAAAGTTTCTCACTGTGAGGAACTGCTCCAAGAAGAATTTAGACGAGAAAATTCATCATTAGGGACGTATTATAACAACCCTAATTATGAAATTACGATTGCTGAAGTAGTGGCCAAGAAACCATTGATATGCTCAGCATTAGTCAAAGAGAAATTGACCACTCTGACCACGTAGAAGGCTCATAAGGTGTACCTTCAATATAACACAAGCTGAAGAAATATTTGATATATTGTTGGTCGAGAAGTTCGGTTCCCATAAATCATAAAGTACCTCTGGCCGATGAATTACAGAAGATTGAATATTGTAAATGGTATGGGTCTCGATCCTATTCCACTAACAAATGTGTTGTTTTCAGGAACGTCATTCAAGACCACATCAATTGTGGGCTGTTGAAGTTTTCTAAGAAGGAAAAGGAGGCGATGTTAATCGATACCAACCCATTCCCAGCTAATGTGGAGGCAAACATGGTCACTGCCAATCTGAGGGATCATCTGAAGATAAAGTTCAATCTCAACCCGAGTGGTCCACCAGGAATGACCAACTAACCTGTGCAAGGACATAGCTGGATTCCTCACACTGATCAATCGACCACTATCAGAGGGAGGCACCAATGGCACCAAGGTTCTCGAATTTGTGATCGATGTGTGTTTGAAATGGTGTTTCGATCAGAAAAGTCTCCTGAAAGGGAAAGAGAATACCGCAACAACAGTCGACATCCTCAGCCTCTAATCACCCCTTATGCTAGGGAACGCCCCTGACAAGGATGGTCAAGCCTCCCACCACACATGAAGGGGTGTGTAAGAGAGTTATTCACCCAAAATTTTCAGCAATACTAGAGGCTCTTACAAAGACTCAGAAGTGTCGATTGCAAAGGCAGAGAGCTGCAGCAAAGAGAGAAATGGAAGGAAAAATCTTCCAATTGGAAGCTAAGCTTCCGCAACATTTTGGAAAGTCCCCATGCTTGATGAGTCAGTGGTTGTAAATGCAGTCAAAGTTGTGATTCCAATTGTTGCACAACAAAGCCAGAATGTACACAGTAACATAGCCCCTTTAAAAGATCCCAAAGAGGATGATAGTTGCGGTAACCAGTCGGACTACCTCAGCAAAGACTACTTTTCGACAGAAGAGTGGTTAGCCCAGGGACTCTCGTCAACCATGGATGGTCGAGAGAATTCCCCAACTATTGATCTCTTAGCCGAACTTGTGATAGGGGAACACCCTAATCAGATCGAAGAAATCAAATCTGAAACACTAGAGGGGCAAGGTTTGTGTTCACCACCCCAAGTATAGGGTCGCGATGTAGTAAAAATCTCGATAAGACTGAGGTTGAATCCACAGGTACTGAACCTTGTACGTATTCTGAAAGTAACCAGAACTAGAACTATAAGAAGATGTATCTAAATCAGGAGAATTTAAGAGAATAATGATGAATTATTTAAACTAAAACTTATAAAATTCAAAGGTGGGAAACTAGGGTTTCCAAGGATCCACTTGTAGCAATTAGGAAGTTACCTTGCATGATTCAAGGACACAACTGGAATCAGAGTCCTATCTTATCCAGTTGGTAAGAAGAGATTTGTCAGATCTCTAAACTTCTCATGGATCTAATCATCAATGGATGAGAGTGGTGAAGATTTGGAAGTGATTCTGTCACCAAACCATGCCCAGGAGACGAAGCAAACAACAGCAATTTACCAAACCCACAACCAATCATAAGAGAATTGAGAAGATTAAGAAGATTCCATCACCCTGCCATGCCTAAGGGACGATGGTGAACAATAGGATTGCTTAATTTCACAATCTCAATTCAGGAAAAAGAAGATATTCAAAGCAATCGCAGATCCATTGTAACTTAAGTCACAACAAACTATTAAATACTAAAAATATTCCTTAATAATCAAACTATAATCCAAGAGAGTTCAATAAAACATGAATCAAAACATAGCAAACATCCCAATCACGCTATAAGCTTCACCTCTTAGCTTTATCTAAGAGGTTTAGCCTATCATAATCATGATTAAACTAATCTCTTAAAGGAAGGACATAAACAAAGCTAGGGAAAGGGAAGAAAAATAAAGTGGAAAGAAGAAGGAGAAACTCTCGGTGTCAGCTCCACGCTATCTCTCTCTCGCCTTTACTCCCACGCCCTAGAATAGATCTCCACGTCTTCTCTCCCTCTCTTTTATAGCCAAGGAAGGTCGGTTGGGAGACTGGAGTTGGTGGATGCTAGCACAAGTGTTGTTTACGCAGCAACAGCGAAAGAACCGTGGAGGCAACTACGTTTGGTGGAGTTTTGGAATAGTGAACGGCCTGACCTCGATTCTGACTTCATGGCTGTAGTCATGGCCACTTTTTGCAGCGTGTAAACGGTCTGGATCTTGCATCTGACCCTTCCTTTGATCGCATAATGGCCCACGAAGGGTCGGACGTGCGAATGTGTGTAATTACGTATTAACCTGCGCTGAGGTGTTCGGTGGGCCCCACATTGATGTTTTCGGATAAATCCACTCCATCCATCGAATTTATAGCGAAATTTCAATCGAAAATGGGTGGTTTTGATCGAGTTTTGGTGCGGTTCACTGTATTTTTGTTCCCACCATTCATTCTACGTTTGACAGTGATCCTCGTGTGTACACGTGCATGGGAACAAAAGGAGAGCATGGTTATGGTTGCCCCCCCCCCCCCCCCCCCCCGATGATCGAATGGACGGTTCAGATCACCATCGGAGTTGTGATGGTGGGCCACGATGCGTCACAGCCATCGTCCATGCGAACACTGCATAATAGAGAAGGAGAGGATCGGGCTGATGTCCTTTGACCGGATCCATGGTCCGGTGCACCTCCAGTGCACGCGTGGGTCCCACCTTGATGTTTCGATAAATCCGCTCCGTCCATCCGTTTTACCATCTAATTTGAGGGGTTGAGACCAAAATTGAAGCATATCCAGATATCAGGTGGGCCCCAAATCAGTGATTGTGTGGCTGATCTATCCGTTGGGCCACTTCCACAAAGATCTAATGGCTGAAATTTTACGTGTACGGTTACTTTTTGGTCCTCGGGCCAGATATAAAGTTTCGAGCCAAACGGATGGTGGGAATCCTGTGATCTTACATTCAGGACGATTTTCAGGCTCTTTCGTCTTCAATTACTTGATTTTCTCGAATCTTTGGCGTGTGAATTCTTTGATCTCGGTCCCTTAAGATCCATCCCTTGCCTTGGTGATTCTTGCGCATCAAATCCATGCTTTTAGTACCTTTTTTCAATCTAAGTTCTTAAATTCACCTTACAATAAAAACATGATTAAAATATATTGTTAAGCATTATCATGTACGTAAAACCAAGTAATAATTGGGGTCTAATATGCAATATTTAACCCTCAACAGTTTGAGTGGCAGGATTGTGTTTGGCTTGTTGCCACTAGTGACGTTCGATTGTAATATGGTTTTTACACTACCATCCGACTTTTAGGCACGACCAACTCAACCAAACACAATGCCATGAGATGTGGAAGAATACACTCTCCCAATAATCGTACAACATGCTTCATTCCCATTTGAAGAAGGAAAAGAGGATGAAGTCAAGGTTGAAAAAATGTCAGAAGTCAACACAGTCACCGTTGCAACCAACGGTGCATCCGAAAGGATAATTATTAACAAACCTACTAAAGATATGACACAACATCTTACGCCATTGTACATATCGACCCACTTAGAAGGATGTCCCGTTACCAAGATTTTAGTAGATAATGGGGCCACGGTCAATCTGCTGCCATGGAGAATGATGGCTAAGTTAGGAAAGACCACGGCCGATCTGATCCCATCGGAAGTAATTGTTAGCAAATTTGTTGGCCATGTCAGGAACACACATGGTGATTTACCGGTCGATTTAACTGTAGGCACCAAGACTGTTCTGGCACCATTTTTCATGGTAGACACTTTATCTAGTTATAATGTGCTATGGGGAATGGACTGGATTAATTCCTTTGCGTGCAATCCATCTTCCCTTCATCTGTTTGTGATCTTCTGGAATCAGGACAAAGCCGAACTCGTTTTCACCGATAATAAGCACTTCTTAGCCACATAAAATGCCAGTGAAGCTTATTATTACAACGAAGAAGTGGGACCCATCAGATTTATCGGGAGAAACAAGATTGGTCGTCCCACAAGGATCACAGTGAAGAAGAATTCAGATAGTATAGCGCAAGCTATGCCGAAAGTGGCTCGAGCTAATGATGCCCAGCCGAAGGACATCGTCCCTTATCGGCTGGCCACTCGTTGTGTCATCGAAGAGATCCCATGATCAAGACACTAAAAAATGAAGTCCATGGGGCCGACTTCACGGCCAGAATAAAGAGGCTTAAAGAAAGCCTAAGAAAAGCCTATGAAGGTAGTTTTATGAATCTGCTAAGAGAAATGAATCAATCAAAGAAGACAATTTCAAGTTTGCAGACCTTTCACAAGAGAAAGAGGATAGCCGGTCGCAGGTCCAAGACCCGTTGGTCGAAATCAATTTGGGGACGGATCAATACCTGAAACCAACGTTCATAAGCAACTTATTGCAACTAGCTGAAAGGGAAATGTTAATCAATTTGCTCTCGGAATTCGCTGATTTTTTTCTTTTAAGTGCCGAATATTGCATATGTCCCCCTGTTTATATCTTAGTTTTATGAACATGATAATGCTGAATCGATATATTTATGCATGTTTCTCTTACGAGGTGATTTCAAGAGCTTAAGGTGAAAAGGATGCTAAAAGTATGAATTTGATGCTCAAGAATTGCCAAAGCAAGGATTGGATATTTAGAAGCCAAGATTGAAGATTTTAAGAGTCCAAGATCCAAGAAAACCAAGTGAAGAAGAAAGAAAATAGGCTTGCAAAGTACAGAAATTTAGGAATACTAAAACTTGTCTGTCGATGACATCAACTACACTTCAATGACATCAAAGTAAGTGTTTGATGTCATTGAAGGCAGATCGATCACATCGAGAATTTAGTGAAATATCAAGTTTCTTGTTGGACAAAAGAGTGTGAATTTCAATTCCATCTAAGGGAGAGGTTCGATGTCATCGAAGTCAATTCGATGACATCGATAATTCAAGAATTTTGGGCACAACTCACTGGATAGTTCTGGATGATTTTTTATGACATCAAGATGCGCGGAGTGCTTAAATTTAAGGTGGTTTGCGAACTTTTCTGAGGTGATGCAAAAGTTTGAGTTCCATAAATATTTAAAGGAGTCCATAGGATATTCCAAAGCATCTTCTAGGGTTCGTAAGGGGAGAGAAAGCCTAGGTGGAGCACCGATAATATTCTTCCACTTCTATTTCTTCATGGGTTCTAGTAGATCTTTCTAGTTTTTCTTTTATTTTTCTTGTAAGATATTACCTATGACTAGTTAGTCTCTTAGTTAAGGGTAATGGTTGAAGCTTGTAGTTATTATTAATGTTTAGTTTACTTTTTTCAAATTTATGTTGAACTTCCTTTAATTATTAGTTTGAATGAAGGAATATTTTCAGTTTTCTATGATTTATTGTGACTACAATTACAGTAGATGTTGGGAAATCTTTAAATATCTTCTTACCTATTTTACAATTGTGTGATATGTAAAATTCATGATCCACCATCGTATATGGGCATGAAAGATACTTGAATTCCTTGTGATCATTGCATTGTTACTTTATGAGGGAACTAAACTAATGAAAGTTGATATTATGTTTTAACTGCTCCATCATCCGATTGGATAGGATAGGGCTTCAATTCCAATAGAGTTATCATTGAATCAGTATATTAATATTGAGATTGTTATAAGTGGATTCTTGGATCCTTAGTATTTTTATCTTTATTAATTAAAACATTTTTCTTGATCACTTTATTAAAAACTCAAACAACCAAGTTAGATGTAGATTAGTTCTAAATTATGTTCCCCATTCCCTATTAATTCGACATCGATCTCACCAAGTTATTACTTCATCGCAGCCATGCACTTGGGGTTGTGAACAATTTCACATGAGATTATCATGATATGCCAAGGCTCGATAGAGCCCTATTCGAACATATATTGCCTATGAAAGAATGATATCGGTCGTACAAATAACCGCCCAAGCAGATAATAGCCGAGGTCACCCTCAAGATCAAGGAGGAGATCGAACAACTCTTGAAGACCGGATTCGTCCGACCAATTAAATATGCGAAGTGGATGTTGAAAAAATAATTTTAAGATTATCTTTTCTTAACTCCTTGTATGAGTGTAAGAGACGGTTGAAGCCCTTAATGTCACAACCCTAATTCCGGGTACTTGGCATTTACTTCGGACCCGAGATCTATGTCATGACTTGTAAACTAAGTGTACTTGAACTATTATATATAAATTCACCTAGCTAGTAGTTCTACCATATATCTAAGTTCCTGAAAGGATAAGCTATAAATGTCTAGAGGGGGGGTGAGTAGGACTATGCCAAATATTTTGATACAATGCAGAATAATGAAGTAAATAAACTCACTTGCTTAGATTATTGAATTCTTGATATCAAATAGTTCGTAGGACAACTTTCACCTAAAAGATTGAGGCAGGACAACCTTATTTTACAACGTCTTTGAAATCAAAATATCAAAATTTAGCAAGAGAAAATGAAACACAAGATAGGAATACAAGTAATAAAAGCAATCACCACAATGTTTAAAGAAATTATAATAGTTCGGTGCATAAACCCAAACCTACTCCACTCCCAAAATTACTACACTCGCAATTTTGGTTTTCATTATCTCCAGGTTTTCTCAAGGTCACCTTAACAACCTCATACAGTTATTGCGATTTTCACGGGCTATCACAACAAACCCACTTTGTGATTTTCACAAGATCACCACAAATAAACCCGCTGAGATTTTTGGGCTATCTCAAAAAAACCCAAAGTGAAATAAAAGTAATCAGTACTTATCTTCAATTAGCAAATCGAAGTTGTAGTTGTAGCTTGAATGCAATGATCTTCTTCTTGGGATATTGATGAAGTCGTGTATGAGTTCAACCCAAAAGAATATAGGGATCTATAAAGTATTCAATATAAAACAAATACCCTAGGTGCTGCAAATTCAATTCTCTAGATCTAGAGTAAAGTTTAGATTACTCTATTAAAAACAGTTAAAGCGTCTTGAGAAAGAGAATTAAGAATAAGCTAAAACAGAAGATTGAAATTACGCTCACAAAGCTTAAGAGGAGCCTAGCTTTCTCACTTAAAAAGATATATTTTCTCACTAACTTTTGTTGTCTAAATGAATGAGAGGAGCCCTCTATTTATAGCTAAAGGATTTGAAAATTCGGCTGGCCTGAGTATCGATTCGGCTAGCCGGATTCCAATGATTTTGTTCTAACAACACTCAAATTTCGCGAGATAAGATCTTTCAAAAATTCGGCTAGCCCAAGCCCAAGTTCGACTGGCTGACCAAAGGGTTCGGCTGGCCCAATTTGCCTAAAATTTGAAATATGTCATTACTGGAAACTTGACCGAACAAGTCCAGGCTGGCCGAATGGTCATGTTCGACTGGCCGAACCTAAGGTCGGGCTAGCCAAACATGCTGTGAAAAATCTTGTTCAATCTATAAACTTGCCCGAAACATGTAGGGTTAGCTGAAGACAGTTAGGCTGGCCGAACCAGATGTCTGGCTGGCCTAACTTGAGTGTATTTTAACATAAAATATGATCATTATAATGCTGTGTGAAATACACTTATCCTATAGTCAATCTAAGGTTATACCACCTGATGGTTGACTCATTCGGAGTGTTCCAATCTTCGAACCATGTACTTCCATGACTTGAGATGTTGAGTCTTCCCTAAGACGCTTGATCGAGTCGATGATATATCCTCACGAGTTGTCAAAGAGAATCTTCATGAGAACTTACGATCCTTTCAGGACTATGAAATTTGACAACTAAATTGTGCTTGAGTATAAGCACTTATAGTTCCACTCATAATAAGCCACATCTCATGAATAAGAAATCGACTATCCATTCCAATCATAAGTTATTAACATAGTTAAGGACCCTCTCATTCGAGGTCTTATGCAATGAAATAAAAAAAAATTCAACAACTTGAAAGAAATAATTAGTAATCCAAGAATATTAAATAGAATTAAAGTATTAAAAAAAAATCATAGCTAGTCAAAGGCAGCAACTTCTTCCTCTGTCAAGTAGGGTCACATGTCCCTAAAGTCCTTTTCTGGCTCGACCACGTACTCATGTTCTTGAGCCACCAGTTCACCCTCAATCATATCTGTACAGTTTTACATCAATACAAGGTAAGCTGGCCAGGCCTAATGAGAAGTCTCGACATAGTTCTTCACATCAAATTAGAATAGAATATCAATAATCATGCACAAAATAATTTCAAAAGAAAAATACAAATATTACGCAATACATGAATGCATTAATACATCAATTGGGACTCCGTCCACTTGCTTGAGTTGGAAACCTGTCAACTCGCATCTATCCCTTGGCAAGCTTCTACCATTTAGTAGGCATAAGTAAGGCCCGCATCTACTCATTGGCTAGGCTTTCACTAGTATAATGGGCTTCTGGTAACGATTCTACTAAGTATACCATTTAGGGAGATCCCCTAGGAATTCAGCACGTGTTGTGCATGCAAGCGATAGATGTATAAGTATATCAAGTAGTCGTGAATCATACATTGTATATATCATTCCGATTTTTATATTTAAATCAACACAATTTCATATTATCCAGTAATATCAGTATATCATTCAATTCATGTCCAATTAGTAATTTAGCATATAGGTTGCATCAATACATTAATTCAGATAATTGATTATACTAACACATTAATCAAATCATATCATTATTAGTATATTAATACAAAAATCATATGTTTATCCAAATCAAGTAAAAGTACATGGCAATTATATCGGGGTAAGTATACAATATATCAAACAATCAATCTATTTTAACTTGATAGAAAGAAGACATGTCGGGATCACTGACATTGATGCAGTAAAGATGATTCTGTAAACCAATCATTTGATTTGAATTAGAATTTCCTAAAATCATATAAATGAAAATTATTATTATTTTTTAATCTTACTAGTTCACATGTTGGGGCCCACCTTTTATTGATCTAAATCCATTTAAGATGTTTCATTTAAATGAATTCATAAATTAGAAAATAATATTTCAAACATTAAGGTCTTGATAGAATTAGCCTCTTAGAATTTCTACATATTTGGGTTGTTTTCAGTAACAGTCTTAAAGGTTGATTTTTCTGAAAGTTCATGCAGCATTCTGTAATATTCTGAAATATTATGCTAGAACCCCTGATTTTGTATTTTAAAAAAAAAAAAAAAAAAAAAAAAAACACTATTTTAACTCTGAAATTCTGAATTTTTATATAGTTTGTGATAATTTACATGAATTTTAGGGGATTTATTTACTTTAATAATTTACAGTTCGAATTATCTTTAGTAGATGGATCAAGGTCAATCATTGATTGTCACTTGATAAATTTTAAGGCACAACCAATGATCATCTTGATCCGATCATCCATAACTTAATTAATTACAATTCTTAATACTCACATTGATTGATCAATGCAGCCCACTAGATGGTTAGGTCGATCATCAAATCTGGATGTCAACATCATCTGATATTCGAATTTTAATAGTCGGTCCAGATCGAGTTAGATCTCAACGTACCATATAATGGTTCCACATAATGAATCAACATATGATTCATTATCTACCCTTTCTTCAGATCGATGCGGCTCATCCAATGGTCTGATCGGTCTGGAATTTAGGATTTTAATTTATTTTATTTTTAAGAATCTGATGAATGTTGAGGATTTAATCATGCATTTCAGATTGTATCATATAATTTTCTATGCCAAGTTGTAGCTTGTGCAGAGAATTACTCTTCCAGTATTAATTCAAATTCATTATATTAAGGAAGAATCTTGGTAGATCTATGATCGGTACAGTCCATTGAGATGTCAAATTGGTCTAATTCTTAAAATTATTACATAATTGAGTCTTATAAAACCCATGATCTGTATAGATCATATCGATCATTGTCCATCATGAAAAAATTCCACCTTCTGCGCATTAGCGTACATTTCCACAATGATGAAATAGACCTACAAAATGGATGTTTGATTTATCCAATCCATCCAATGTGTAGATCAGTGTCTAATTAACCATTGTAGAAAGAAAACAAAAAAAAAAAAAAAAATTTACGCTAACCTGAATAGGAAAATTTCAAAAAACATCATTCCCACTTTTTCTTTAATTTTTTTCTACGAGTTTCTTTTTTTGTTTCTTTGAGTTTTAATAGGATTCTTGCTCTCACACGCTCCCTTCTTAATAGAGAGGGTTTTTTGGGAGATTATAGTATACGAGGGAGAGTTTTGAATAAAGAGATATAAGAGAAAGGTTGATGAGATCGGTGGATCTCTTTCTCACTCAAAATTAAATTTAAAATTTTCAAATTTAAACTTTATTTTTAAAAAAATACGAGTGTTACACTTGATCTTCCCATGAGTCCTTCCACCATCTTTAAAACCCTAATAAATCTACGCTCAGTATCCTTTAGTAGCCATCATTCTCTTCTTAATCTTCCCATGGTCCCCCCACCATTTCTAATACCCCAATACATCTCTACTTGGTGTCCTTTACTAGCCATCATCATTTGGTGCATGTACGTTAGTTTTGTCATTCGGATTGGTATCACTATTCATATTCAACGCTGAAAATTCATGGGTCAGGCCACTATCACTTTCACCGTGATTATAAGACCATTGTTTGTTTAAAGCATAATTAGAAAAGCCGTAAACTTGACTCGGTGGATGTTCAGTTGAGTCAACTCAAAAACTCGATAGGACTCAACCCGATATTTGATAATTTAAAATTAAAAATAGAAATAAGAACATTCAAGTAAGTTCTAGTATAAAGTACAGTTCATTTATTAGTTTGTGGGTTAGGTTTATTTCTTCTTTGTTAGCCGTTGTGGGCTGACTTCCTTTCCGATATATGTTTTATTCACATCTTGGCAGACGCGTAGACCACTACGAGTCTTGTCGAATCGACCGAGTGGTCATGTCATGTCGACCCGATGAGCCCTCACTAGTTAGGAATGAGTCAGGTCCTTGACCAAGTTTTCCAGCGACTTAAGTCAAAATCTCGCTGAGTTGAGTTGACTCTGCTGAATTTTGAGACAATTCATTGAGTTTTAGAACTATGATTGAAAGTAGTGACCAGAAAGGATAGACAGCTTTGATCACCCAGCAAATGCTGCATACAGGCCTACATGTTGGTGATAGCAGCCATCAATTAAAGCCATAGCGACTTGGAGTAACGCGTTCGGGCCTAAGTCGAGTCAGGACTCAACTGAGTTGGGGTGACTCATCTGAAGCCGAGATGGGCACATGTTCTGTGACGACAACTAAGGCCGAACCAGATTGACTCAACCAACTCCAAGTCGACCCAGATGAGTAGTATCCGGCTCGGACGAGTCGGCCCATCCATGATTGTCAACACAAGCCAAAGAAAAGTCTTCTAAAAAAAGGCTCTAATGACACTAGAATTTGAATTATGTGGTACGGGATGTCTCCTTTTTTATTATGGTGTCAACGTGGAATTCCACTTCCAGGCCCATCTTGAGAGAATGCATACGGAGGATTTAATTTCAAACATGACAGTGATAAATGATAATGTCATTGTTCAAAGACTCTCAGCCCGTTATTCTCTTACTTTGAATTTGCCTCCTTGATTTTATTTTACCTGGGTTGTTATTCTATATATATTTACAGTCGTCTACGGAATGTTTCTTTCCACACCAACCGTGTAGAAAAAGAACACAGCTTTCCTTAGTGGAGTAATGTTCACATACAACGTTTGTACTGAACTTCCCATACAAATCTTGCTTTAGTGCCAACGTGTCACTCATATAGGACATCTGAGCCATGTAAAAAGGTTGGATGAACCATAAATGATCATCTGGGGTGAAATTTGGGTTGATCAACTCATCAAGCGGGCTAGACCGTTGGAGTCCAATTGAATGCCGGGTGGAGCCCACTTAATGGTTAGATTGATCCGATTTTCACGCAATGTGATCTTTATGGTGCAGCCTACCTTTTGCACGGGTCAGATTTTCTATTATAGTAAGGAAAATGTTGTGTGAAAATTTCTCTTCCATGTGGACTGCATAGCAAGGAAAAAAATAACGTCCTCTAGAAGAGTACGACATCCATCCATCTGGACGCGGATGGGCTGGTGACCCTATACACCAGCCACGTAGTTGGTGGAAAACCTCTGTGAGCTGTACCATGATGTATGTGTTCTATCCCTCTTGTCCATCCATTTTTTCAGCTCATTTTAAGGCACCTGCAGCCTGAAAATGAGGCAAATCCAAATCTCAAGTGGATACACCATAGGAAGCAATGGTGATTGAACGCTTACCGTTGAAAACTTCTTGGGAGCCCACTAAAATGTTTATTTGTCATCTAGTAAAATACAAATATCAGCTTGATCCAAAACTTCTTTTGACTCAGAGATGTTTTCATTGGTAGGCATTCAATCTCCATTGTTTTCTGTCCTATGATCCACTTGACCTTTAGGTCTGCCTTATTTTTGAGCTCATGCCCTAAAATGACAGACGGCCTAGATAAAACACCTACATTTTGGTGTAGGGGTCACCAGCCAATCCGTGTCCCATCCATAAGTGTGAACTCGGCCTATTTACATGTGGCATATTTGTGCACCAATCCAAAATGGTGAAATCGTGGGGTTGCTCTAGATGGGATATAGCCCCAAAATCATAATTGAACCGAGATAACCTTCAACTAGTGGACATTTATTTCTTGAATTTGAACTGTCCATTTCATCAACAACTGATAGAAGAGTTCGGAAAAATCCATTCATTGTAGATTTTTGGGTTACAGCAATCCATCATGGGCCCTAAGAATTGGACAGTTTTGATTAACTTACATGTGTACTGCATACTATGATTGAATATGAATGTGTATGGATCATCATACTCTTCCAGTGGTGACATTGACCAAGGTGATTAGTTGGTATCCGAGGCTTAGGAGTTAGGTCACATATCGACCATAGAACATTCTTGGCAATGAAATAACGAATTGGTGCCATTGACCTCTCTCTCTCTCTCTCTCTCTCTCTCTCTCTCTCTCTCTCTCTCTCAGGCATGCATTGACTATCGTTGCGTGGAAATTGGTTCGGAGAACTGATCACCTACAGCTGGTTACGTGCCTAGTTAGCACGCAGGCCCAACTTTCCCGCCAATTTTTATTAGTGTAAGACATCTGAGCCATGTTAGTGCAGTGTCCCACGAAAAAGATCCCCTAGTATAAAGATCAATCTGATTCACTCATCAGACAGGCTGCATCGTGGAAATCAAAGGATGGCGATGGTTTCGGGGGCGCAGGTTTGGCCCACTTAGTGAATCAATCAGTCTGGTTTTTGGGACAGGAGATCTTCATAGTGGGGCCCACCGGTTACATGCCGTGGATGTCCCAAACAAGCAGCTCTT
The DNA here is from genome assembly GCF_029962835.1 of Magnolia sinica. NCBI lineage: Eukaryota > Viridiplantae > Streptophyta > Magnoliopsida > Magnoliales > Magnoliaceae > Magnolia > Magnolia sinica. Next base: position 140,459 of record NW_026682757.1, read on the forward strand.
TCAAGGAAGATGGCTTATAGCGAAACTTCTCAAAACGCATTTCTATTCACATCAGAACTTGTTTCTTGTTTGAAAGAAACTGGTTTTGTTATCATTTCTATGGAATGTGGAAATAATCAGAAGGCATTAGAGGGAGGCTAATCCGGTGGTTATGGAAGTAAGAAAGTCATGTGCCTCCACGTCGTTTCCTGCTCACGTATTCTGTGCGTAGGCGATAGGGACCATTTACAGTAAGGGCCACAGTGAGTGAACCACAAACAAAAGCTTACACCTGATCCAGAAATCCTGACTATTCCAGAGTTTTACAAATGGACACTGGGCCCGTTTGGATACCACTAAATAAGCTATTTTTTCTACTTACGGCAGTAGATAAGTATCTTATTTGAGATAAGTAAGTTTGGTTCATATCAATTATAAATAATTTTTTTATTTAAATTTATTTAATTATTTCAGTTTAATAAGTAGAAATTAAGATATAAGCTACTTAATGCATAAGTAACTTTTTTTTGTTTAGCTTGTTAGTACACCCCCCGTGTCATTACACACTCCACACTGTTAGGTAAGCACTCCATGTTAGTACACACTCCACACTTCATACGAGGCATAAGTAACTTATATGAAGTAAGTACGATCCAAACACCTCCCAAGAGACAAAAGTTAACAAACAGTCCCACTCAATGAGAATAATTCTATGGCCTATTTGGATACCACCAAAAAAGTTACTTTTTAATTTAAATTAAGTAATTAAGTTACTTTTTTCGCACAAGCTAATTTGAAAGCATTATTGTAAAAGTTCTTTATGGCTAAAAGTGACTTATTTTAATGAGTTTTTCTTTTTACCTTTTCAACCGGCTACTTTTCTACTTTTTATCCGAAGGTCATGTCAAATGAGACTAACACATCCATGTCAAAGGAGGCTTTCTCTATCCCTCCTTGCACGTCAAAGGAGGCTCATATGATGAATTGTCCACATTGAAAGTATGGCTCACATGATTAACAGTCCACATCAAAGGTGAGCCCCTCATGATAGATGACCCTATATTAATGGGGGCATACATAATGGATGGTCAACATCAAATGTCAACCCATAATCATAAATAGCCCGCATCCAAAGCGAGCTGGTATGATGGGCAACACACTTCAAAGGTGAAGCCTACATGATGTACAGTTCCCATCAAAAGTGGGCTCCACATGATGGGCAGTGGATGATGATGTCGAGCTCACATGATGGATGGCCGATATTGAGGCAGCCTCACATGATGGATGGCCCATATTGAGGTGGCCCCACATGATAGATTGTCCACATCAAAGGTTGGTCCCTAATGATATTAAATGGTCTACATCCAAAGCAAGCCCTGCATTACTGAAAACTCACATTGAAGGTGGGGCGTATATGATGGACTGCCATCAACGATGGGCTCCACATGATGGCCAATTAATAATGGTGGGCCCCACATGATGGATGCTCCACATCAAGGTGGGGTCCACATGATAGAGGGTCCACATCAAAGGTAGGCCCTAATAATGAGTGGCCTATATCTAAGGTAGGCCCCACATGACGGACAGCCTACATTAAAGGTGAGGCCCACATGATGGATGGTCCACTGGGCTAACATGATGTGTGGTTGATATTGAAGGTGGGCCCCGTATGATGGACAATAACATTAATAGTGGGCCCCACATGATGGATGACTAACATCAAAGGTGGGTCTTACATAATGAACAATGCACATTAAAAGTCGTCTCTTAATGATGAATGCCCCACATCCAAGCTGAGCCCCGCATTATGGACAGCCCACATCAAAGGTAGGGCTTACACAATGAACGGTCACATCAAAGGTTGGCCCCACATGATGGATGGTGGATGTAAAGGGGACCAAACAGACCTGAGGGATAATTACTCATGATGTTGGAAACTAAACATACTTTTCTACTTTTTGGTTAATTAATAAGTATGTTGTTAACCAAATATCCTAATCTATTGAATAAGTAGAAATCAAGATGAGTTATTTATGACAAAGTAGCTTATTTAAAGTAACTTATAATCCAAACACCCCATGTAATTAGAAGGCCCAGATTGTTTGATGAAAGCAATTTTTAGTTAGCGGCTCATTGGGTGTGGAGCCCATGGGTGAATAACACCATACTCATTTATGCCATTTCTATGGGAAATATTACAAGAGGCCTATTAACTCCTTTTGTGCATCCAAATTACTAGATCAACATTCTCAAGGCCATTTGGATGGTAAAAGGTTATATCCAACACATGTTGTCTGAGGCAAACATTTTATTTATGGTTTGTCTAACCTATTTATGCATAAAAATGAAAAAAAATACAAACAATTTGCCTCAAAATTTTATTTTCAGTAATAGTAATACATCTCTTGAAAAAAAAAAGAGAGAGAGAGAGAGAGAGAGAGAGAGAGAGATAAAGATGAGTAAAGCTTATCATTAGTCCGTTACATGTAGAAATACAGTTTTGGTGCTTATGTGTCGCTTGTGCTACCGGCATTGCAAAAGCACCTCAAAAAATGCCACAGGCGACACCATTAATCTTTAATCAACTTTTATGTGCCACATTTTTCAATGCACACACTCACTACAAGTTTTACATGAACTACCGTTGAAAACAACGTGCAAAAGAAAGCAAATTAAAACAAAATTATTTAAATAGCTTAGTAAGACAACATGACCTAAATTGTCTATTTGGAACATTATGCTTACAATGAAGCAAGCCCTTCATTAATGAAAAATTAATCTATAACTTAAATAACATAAGTGATACATGCAAGGCATGCGGAGAGAGTAGGCACTTTGGAAATAATGAGAGAGGAGGGAGAATATTACTTTTTTTCCTTTTATTTTTCAAATCCCCCAAACATACTATAACTACATTAAAAGTTGTGAATTTTCAAACTTGCATTATCTCTATTATCAAGTAGTGACCATATCACATGGTTATAATAGATGAGGAATTATATGATACTTTAGAAAAAGGACCAATAAACTAGGGTTGTAAATTGGATACGAGGTAACCCGAGCCTGACTGACCCAACTTGAATTGGGGTCAAGTTGGGTTCGGTTATCAAGGTCCTTGGGTCATGTTACAGTTGGAAAATTCCAACCCATATTAAATTAGGTTGGGTTAAGGTTGAGCAAATTTAGGCCGGGTTGGGGAATGGTTACATGTATGTGACTTGGATCAAGTTGGGTTTGGTCAAATTAGGATGGATTATAGAAGAATTTGGGTTGGCTTTCAATTGGCCTCAGGTTGACCCTCAACCTGACCTAACTCACCTAAGTTTCACCCCTGAAACAGTGACTCATGTCTATTCTAAATCTTTAGAGTTGCATATTTGATGTAGGTGACATTTTTTATGTTTGATTTGGAGTCCTAAGTGATTGAGTGGTTTCCAGGTAGATAAAGTCCTTTTTATATTTTCTTTACAAAGTATGCAAGAAGCAAAAGAATTGTGTGTTAGGTAGTAGAGACTACATTGTGAAAAACTATATTATATATTTATTTCATTAATAGTCAAAAGAATAACTAGAAAAGGTGCGAAATCTATAAAAATCTATAGAAAATCTTTATAGATATAAATGAATTCATCTCTGTGTGTGTGTGTGTGTGTGTGTGTGAGTTGTATAAAAATATGATATACACTACCACTCTCTTTCAAGTTGGAGCATGGATGTTAACCATGCCCAACTTAGAACATAGATAAAGAAGGAGATGATGATTAGCATGTCCCACCATTCCCCCTCAAACACGTACAAAATGTTTTGATGCAAGATCTTCAATTATTACTTGTTGATAGATTGAGATTCTTTAATTGTTGAATATTCTCCTCAAATGATAAACTCTTCAAATTTGATAATTATCTAGTGGTCACATAACCATTCATATGCAAAATACTTTTTCAAAAAATGTGTAATAATGAACAACAGGTGAATGGACTACACTCATAACAGTTGAAGTGCTACACCTACAATGGCATGTGAAGGTGCATGTACTACACTACATAGCATGTGAGTAAACTAGACTCACAATTGATTATAACGACCTAATAAGAAAGTGATGATGAACGGAAAAGTAAATTTTAAGTTTTTTCTCAGGAATACTATAAGAAAGAGGTGCAATGCTAGAGATGGTGCTTAATGGTGGATAAAAGATAGTTTGCAATTAAATACCGTATTGAATCGGATTGTTAGTCACTAGTCATTTCGGGCAACATATGTGTGATACCCCAAAAACTTTGTGCTCATGTATGTACACGAGTGCTTAAATACATATACATCCCCTCTTTGAACGCATATTTGTCGGAGGATGACACTTGTATAATTGCGCCCCCATACAGGCATTTAGACTTGCATATACCTTGTAACAGCCATCAATACCCAATATAACCTCGCATACTCGACCAACCATCTAATCGACCATTAAAAATCCCATTTATCATTAGACTTAAGCATCTGATTGTCTACTTCACATCGAAATGCCTGATCATGTTAAAACAACTTCGAAATCATCCAATCCACTTGTAGACATGGCCATCTTTAAATCTGTTTTGTTTATCTCATCTCCTATCCATGTATAAACCTAGTTAACCATTGGATTCGCGACCCAACAACCCCTACTTCCAAGTACACGAACATACTCACCTTTCCATGCATTGCGAGCCCTATCTAACCATACATATCTGATCTACCATTTATCTGAACCGCCCAATAAATTTCGCATGTGCCTATCAAGCTATCTAACCACCTAATTCTTATCTAGACCATTCCTCCAATTACTTAGACAATTTCAATGGCCAGTGACCCTTTTAAATTGTTCTCTAGCATGCAGCCCACCTAAGCCTTGGATCTAACCCATCTGGTAGCCCTTTCCCTATCACGACCTATAGAAGCGATTGGATGCCATAGATCAAATCTAGTTAGGCCCACGAACCCTGCATTTATAGACAAAAACAAATAAATAAAAGTAGCCAGCGCTGCTTTGACCACCACTAACCATGCCCCGATAATAGGGAGTCCCGAATACTCTTTCCTCTTCTTTGTTTAGAAACTAGGAGAGACCCCACCCAATTACCCGATCTAAACCATTCATCAAGATCGAATCCTTGTGTAACCTCCAATGGAAATCATCCCCAGCCCGAGACCTTTTGATACATGAACGGTAGATCTGATTTATTTTTAAAACATCGATCAACCCAGACCTGTCAAATGTTTTGAATGGTATGGATTTCTTCTAGCAGAAGGAACGGTAGACCCCATCTCATCCCAACATCTCAGATCAACGTAGCAATACCATAGGACTTTTCATTTTCTTGAAGCAACAAAACCACACACGATATTTCATGTCGACATCCATGTGAAGCGTCTTCGCACAATCTCAACCGTTCAAAATTATTCGTAGTGTTACACATCCAGTGGCTCTCAAACCCTCCAATAAAACCATGCATCGAACAACCAATTACAATGCACTTGTACATCTTGATTATTGTATTTATAATGTAGTTTTATCTTACATCGGTTTAAAGATATATCACCTGGGCTTATAAAACTTATTCGAGTTGTTGTTTAACTTTTTAAGGAGCTCTGGCCAGTCAAAATAGCTGACCAAGAAGAGAAATTTCATTCCATTTAACCTAGTCTTTCTTTTTAAAATATAACAATATAATAAAAATATGTATATTTTAGAGAGATATGATATCACATTTTTGAGTTGTTATTATATCTTGATTTTGATATTCAGTATCATGGTTTTGGTGGTGTGAAGAATCCCCCGAGTTGTAACTCGAGAAAAGTTAAGGGTCAGACTTCGTTTTTGGAGTGTGACATGAGCGGCCAATTTAGGTGTCATGTTGGTGAAGATACAGAGATCTACTTGAAACAGAAAGGATTTGGAGACGAACTTATAAATAATTGTCTCACCAACAAATGGGATAAGAGAGAGAAGGGGGGAGAGAGATGACAATGCAAACATGACAAAAACAGCTAGTAAAGAGAAGTTACAACAATGTCGATGTAGCAGTGGTAGCAGGATTTTCTTTGTCAGATTAGTGATAATGCAAAAACAGATAACAAGCTTCTTAGGAGATGAAAAATATCTAAGGTTAGGCTTGGTCACCGGAATTGAAAGTAGAGAAGATTAATAGTTGCGCTAGGTTTCGGCAAGGTTCAGTGTCCGTTGTGAATTATAAGGGATATTCGGAGATGTACTTCAATAATGGTGGTTGTTCATAAATAATCAATGGTTGGTTTTGGTACTTATGTGGGTGACAAGTGTTAGTGTTGCTACAGACAAAGCCAATAAGCTGTGGGCTGAGAGCAACAAGTCATAGTAGCGATATGCAAGTTACAACAAATGGTAGTAAGTGCTGCTGGTTTTGGAGAATGGACAACCTAAAGGCAAGCTGGCAAGCGGATGGATGGTGAAGATCAGGATGCAATAATGGTCGCAATGATCAAAGGCCTGATTCGCCTATCATGCTATGTTATACACCAAAGACAATATTGTGGAAAACTATATACATTTTTTTCATTGAGAAGAATGGCTAAAAGAAGTAGGAGATCTTAACAAAAATAAGTAAATTTATCTATAGGTACTATATATATATATATATATATATAACATATACTCTAGTAATATTCATGGGCTTGGACATGTATGTGTATACGGAACTATAGCAATGACATGTTCTTTTTTCTGTATTGATCTATCACTTAAAGGTCTATCAAGTGGGCCAAGCATCTGGTAGCCTACGAAACTGACAATGACACAAGTACATGCAATAGCTTACTGGGCACATGTATGGTGATTGCATGCACATATGATAGAGATGTGCATGTTATTATTGTATGGCAGACAATCAGGGTGATTTCTCTATTGCGGATATTGTATGGCAAACAATCAAGGTGATTTCTCTATTGCGGATTAAGTCATTCATCCATTGTCCAATCATGCATACATGCACACCAGTCCGGGATGTCCCTATCAAGGGGGAATGTGGATGGAACATATATCATGGAACCAACCTAGCCATTTGATTAGTGGCTTGTGATTGCGGTTTAAAAAGATGGTAAAATAAAGAATATTAAATAAGATGCCCACCTAAATTATTGAGATTATTCTATAGGAGATATTTAAGATTGTGGACCATATTTATTATTGGGATTTTTCACTTTAACAATTTTAATTGCCATGAACAAAAGAAAAAAAAAAAAAAAAAAAAAAGGGACAAAAATCTTAAGTATATATGTAACACCCAGGTTCCCAAAACCCGAGTACACTACTCATTTTCCAAAAACCCGAGTGTTAACCTTTAACAATGGCTCAAATTTCACATACATTTTTTTTCTTTATTTATCAAAGTTAGAATTTTAGCAGAATAGGAACAAATCAAGTATAAGAGGGAGTCCAAATATACAAAACCAAATATTTCAAGCTGTTACAAAAAAACTTATAGAAACCAATGTCTTGACTTTTTACAAAACATGACAGTACAAATTAAATGCAAATGAAGTTACGAATAGAGAGTCGCAAGATCATCTGGCTCCTCCTATTCCACATGAACACCAACATGCGCATCATCTGCATCTCTTGCACACTGAATACGGTTTGATAATGTCAATGGCTATCCCAATGAAGTATACCCCTAAGATTTATCATATCATCAAGATAATTAAGCATAGTTGTCAAGAACAGTGTATAATAAATATTTCACAATGATTATCATCGTAATCAAATAAGGTTCATCAGATACGCATTCATTAAATAAATTCCACAAAGATAATCTTATTTAAATGTATGGATGCATGCATATGCTCACATACTTGGGGATGCACATCCAACTGGTAAAAAGTCATCCAAGGAGAACTAGTCACCCAGAAAAATACACAAAGGTATGCCTTAAGGAGGACTAGCCACCCGGAAAAGACCATGCAAAGAGGGCACCCAAGGTGGCCTAGCTTCCTGGAAGAGTAATCTATGTACATTCAAGGAAGACTAGACACTTGAAAAAGTCCATGCAAAAAGGACAGCCCATGGTAGTTGAATGCACACAATGAAAACTTAGGATCACCAAGTAAAATACTCTACGGTACAGCCTGTAGTGACCCAAGAAAACTCTGTGTCTTGTATCGACCACCCAGTAAAGTTTGAATGTTATGATGATGTATGATTAGGCCAATCATTATTATTCTAATTTCAAATAGCCATTTTATGAAAGCTCAAAGGTCACCATGGGGGGTTTGTCACCCAGCATATGCCGACAGCTCAAGCATAATGTCTCATTCCACCATCCCTGCCTCATGAGACTAATAAATATAATATTTTAAGGGTAACCTCTCCAATTAGTGGCCCATTATTGTTCAATAATATTTTATCACCACAAAGTTATATAAAATAATCCATTAAAGCCACATGGGACAAGTATTCCATAAAAGCCATAAGAGCCAAATATTCCGCCTAATGGTGTGATTAAAAAAGGGGGTTACTCCCCAAAAGCCACATGGGCACAAATGATCCACAAGGTAGTAAGTCCATGACATAAATTTATTTAATTCATTACACAGGTGGTCACTAGTTCGATAATTTTCTAAAACATCATCAAGTAACCTTACGTGGCAAAATAAGTCACGAACAAACATCAATGGCAATTACACGTTTAAGGTACTATAATATAAATGTTTGAAATCCATAGCATTTCAGATATATGAGTTAAATCTAATTCATCAATCAATTATAAGGGATCAAAATCAATAAAAGCAACGAACCACATTAACCAATTAATAAGATACATGAACAAAGATGAATAAACAAGCTAACTATCATGATGTAGAAAAAGCTTAAAGATAATCATCACCTTTCAAGTCGAATTTACTAGCTTATATTGCATCCTAAGCATGATGGTTCACTTAAGTTGGTTTCCAACACAACTCGGACCTATTTCCAAATCTAAAGAGGTGTTTAAGAGTCAACATTTCGTACATTTCAAATAAAGGTCCAGATTAGCTTTTCTCAAATTAAAAACAAGATTTAATTTAAATTCATGAAATCAAAACTCGCCAAACTTGATTGCTGACTCAGTGACTAGACTCAGGCGAGTCGCGCGGTCTTCATTCGCTCTCTTTTCTCTCCCTTCTTCATTCCCTTATTATTTTCTTCTTTTCTTCCTTTATTGAGAACTTCTAACAGGGTTTAGACCCAACCAGATAGTGAGTCAAAGACCCGATTCGGTTTTGAACCGAGTCGACTCAGCGATTTGCCCTATTTCTTCTTTCTGTCTCTCTTTCTTTTCTCTTCTTACTTATCTCTTTCAACCCCATGTCCAGTAGGATGGTTGGGTCAAACTAGACTCACCTAACTCAACTTAGCTCGACTCAGTGAAATGGGACGAGCCAGCAAACCGCAACTTGAACTAAGTCAAGCTCGTCCTCCCTCGCCGGTCTTCCTCTTTTTCTTCTTTCTCCATGCTTCCTTCCCTTTCTCTCCATCTCAACTAGAAAGATCTGGACTCAATCTAGATCTGGACTATGACTCGAACCAACTCGACTCGATCATAGTGAGTCGGATTTACTCGACTCGGCAGCAACCTGGACCACACTCCTCCTCTCTCTCTCTCTCTCTCTCTCTCTCTCTCTCTCTCTCTCTCTCACACACACACACACACACACATTTTCTCCGCTTCTTCTTTGTTTCTCCTCTTCCTAGACAACCATGGAGTCTGGACCAACCCACGCTCTCCTGTAACCAACTCCGAAATTTGGTCCTAGCCCGTGACTCGGTCTAAACACGAGACTCATTCCGAGTCACCCAAAGTAGTAAGAAAACGGCACCCGCCCCCACATTCTTTTGTATTTTTTAATTTTTGGGATGGGTTGCCCTAAAAGAAGGGTTATTTATAGTACCTCTAAACCTACTTCTAGAATCGTCAAACATAACTAATCTGAAGATTAGTTACAGGTTTCTAATCCACACTAATCGGTAACTCTTTTTTAACTACAACCATTGATTTGATTAACTTGCATACCCTTAATCCACTTCCATTTATGACTTCCTGAGATTCTGGCCCACATAAGGTTCGGTTTTGATGGCCCAAGGCAAATGTGCGGTTTTCCCAGTTTATTGAGGAAGATGACCCATCATCCATGACAGATTTTGGACGATGGGTTTACCTACAATCCGAGGCATATGGGCGGTATAGATGAGTCCACCGGGCACTGTGGGGTCCATATTTCGAACGAACAATCACGATTTCTTGATGGTGCAAGAATTCTTCTAGTTCCGCCTCGATATCTTGCGCCGACGAGATTCTCGCACAAGAATTCATAGCCAAAGTGATGGAGGCTCCTAAAGCCCTATATTCAACGCTTGTGATGGATTGGGAAAGCTTCTGGAAGCTCTTGAATGGCTGAGATGGAGCCATGCTTAAAGAGGAAAGATTCCTTCCACCTTTTTGCTAGTTGTAAGGAAATTCTAAAATAGGGTGGAAATGGAGGGGTGAGATGACTTGGAACGGTAGGTTTAAATGAGCAGAACCAAGCTGACTTAGATCGCCAAGTTGGCAAATCAACGGATATGATTTCCATTTTCGGTAAAACTCTCAGCATAGCTCTATTTGCACCCCACGTTGTGCACATCTTCATGTGAAACGGCCCAGGTTTTGGTCAAATTCCCATCTGGATCAGATGGGTGGTTTAGATCGGGTGAGCCAATCATGAAGATGGGCCACAAATCACATCAGTAATAGAGAGTTTCCATTTTCGAAAACCATCGCATGCACCATCTGATTTGTGTTAGCTATTATGAGTATGCACATGTGCATAAACATGTGAGCGGCCGAGGTTTTGGTCGGACGTCAGTCCCACACTTGATAAATGGTTCGGATCATCTAGTTGGGGTTCATGGTGGGCCACAAACGATGCTAGAGAGAGGTCGTTCGTTCGAATGCCCCTTTCGGCGAGAAAAATGGGAAAAAGAGAGATTTGACTGGGCTCCCTTGTTTGGGGAGTGATCAGGTCAGCCCTTGTTGACCGGGCTCCCTGGTCAGGTGCATAGCTAGTGCACGCACTCGATGTGCACGTGCATCAATGGTGGGGCCCATAAAGATGGTCTTGACAAATCTGGTCTGTTCATTCGCTTGTCAGCTTGGTTTAAGACTCATCCTAAAGGAGGAGGCAGATCCAAGTCTTAGGTGGGTCAAAACTCTCTGATTTTTCGTCTACTGATGTTTCTTTATAACTCAATGGTCAAATATTTTCCAAATCAGAACAACACTAAAATATAAAGTTTATGGACTTGTTTAAGGCTATTTAGCAGTGGGTTTAATGATTAGATGATTTAATTAAGATGGTCGATGTTAGATCCCTACATTGAGTGTTGTTAACCTAACAATAAGTGAACTTAATGATCTATGCCACCAAAATTCATGAAGAATCTTTAATTACATTCGTTCAAGGGTCCTTATGGTACGAAAATTTGGTTTTAAGTAATGATGTTATGCGATCAAATCGTTGGACTACTTCACGATTTGATTATTAATAGTAGAGTTTTCTAGTTTAATCTAGGTTCGGTTTTGGTTTTGCAGTTGATTTAGAATCGGATGGTTTACCTTACATAAATGACAATCAAGTGTGATTTCTAACTTTCGAGTATTGTGGCCTGATGATGGGCAGGTTAGATGATCCAAGGTTCAACATTAATGGTGGTGGACAGTATAGTTTATGTGTGAACCTTCACACAACTATGCTTATTTAGATTATAATAGTAACACCCGAGTACTGGAAAGTACGGGGTGTTACAATATATCATGGTTTGATTGGGATGCAGTTTGGCTGGTGACCCCAACACCAACCAGCTAGCTGGTGTGAAAGCTTTGTCGGCTCCACCATGATGTGTGTGTTTTATCCATGTTGTCTATTCATTTTTTCAACTCATTTTAAGGCATGAGCCTAAAGTAAGGCAGATTCAAACCTCAAGTGGCCAGTGGCCATAATGCATGAAATAACAGAGATTGAATGCTTATCATTGAAAGTTTCTTACGACCATATATAGAAGTTTTGAATCAAGCTAATATTTGTGTTTTTCCTTCATGTAAGTATGTATATCTTTATAGGTTGAATGGAAAATAAATATTACAATGGGCCTTGTTCATCCCTATTTCTATCAGTTCCTACAATAGCTAATAAGGAAAAGTTGCATAAAATCAGGAGGGAGTTGCATGGTGTATTTGAAGATCTTCAGAGGTATACGGATAGGATTTTGTCGTAATACAACTGGTGTTTCTCGAGCGGCACCATATCATCCATTAAGAGAAAGTGGTTGAGCGAAAAGCAGTGGTGCTGAAGTGGTTGTCAAGACATATGACAGATTTAGAAGCAAGAAAAGCAAGTAGTGTTAAAATAGTTATAGCAACCGTCAATATGTGGGAAGCATCTAGATGATGGATTTAATGCTACAAATAATGAAGGAATGCAGTAGAAGAAATCGTCTTATACCAACCAAACCAAAACAAATTTATCTTTCAATTATCAGTCATTTACATTCTTTAGTGTAATCCTTATATTTATCAGTTATTTACATTACTTAGTATAATCTTTACCTTTTACATGTTATTTACATTCATTAGTATAATCCCTAGTAGTAATCAAGTAGTTGTTAACTTTAGCTATAATTCAAGTCTACACTCATACGCTGATTCAGTTTGAGTATCAAGAAAAATTCTCCATCCAAAGAGGTGTTGATGTAGAGCAGGTCGCGGACAGTTTCATGGCCAAGATGGATCAGAAAAGGCCCGGTCGACGATAGAAGTGATCCGGACCGTCGGACCTTAGATCGGGCGTATCTCACAATCCGGAATGAGTTATCTGACGTAAAATATATGATTTTGGGGTAGAACGAGCTACTTTAGCCAACCAACCCTGCTATGTCAGGTTGCGTAGCTCGGAATTGCGAAAAACCCCTGGATCGATGGTCATTTCCCTGTTTTAATTTCGTTTTTACTATAAATAATAAGTTTTAGTTTGATTATAACTCTTCATCCGTCAGGCTTTAGGAGTTGTGCCCAACGTGAAAAGAGCTTAGAATAATTAGGAGAACGGTTTGGTGAAGCCAAATAGGACACTTACTATTTTTGGCCGAAAACCTTGTGCACTAGTAGACATCACGACCGTCTATAAATAGTAAGTTTACTATTTATAGTAAGTCACGAATTCTAGGAGTTTTAGTTGTAGTTTGATTCTGATTTCTTTCCCATTGCTTAGTACCCCTATTTAAAGAGTCGTGAACTCGTTTTTATTGATTCATTAATCAAATTCGAATTTATTAGAATTTCTTTCTATTTCCTGCTTTCTTTCCTCGAGGATTCGAGAAGTCACTGTGAGGAGTCCAGAGAAGTTGCGTGGATTCAGAATAGTTATCCTCTTGAGGGAAACGGTGCTCAACCTCATGTCCTCCTCTGCGTCAGTTTGGTATCAAAACGAGGTTTCTCCTCGGATTGATGGCTTCTAACGAGAGGTTGGGCAACAATCCCATGGGCGGTGCTCCAGGGAATTTACCTTTAATGACGGCAGCTTTCGAAGTAGCGCAACGAGAGAATCAGCAAGCCATGCAAGGGTTGCAGGCTTTCATCGACCGCATAGCGGATCTTTTGGCAGAAAACCTAAGGCAACTCCGTATTCCTGATGGTAATCCTCCACCACCAATTGCTGAAACTCGTAATCACCCTGATCGGAGGATAGTACCAGCAGTGCATCCAAGGGTCATTCCTGAGGAAGGGGGCTCTAGTGATGAGGAAATTGACGACATCATCTTCCAGCACCCTAGACATGGCAGCGATCGAGTAGATTGAACGAATCGAGAATTCAAGATGCGGGTTGATATTCCTAGCTTCAATAGCCAAACTACACATTGAGGATTTCCTCGATTGGCTTTCTGAAGTTGAACAATTTTTTGATTATATGGATATCCCTAAAGCAAAAAAGGTCAAGCTTGTGGCCTACAAGTTGAAAGGAGGAGCTTCAGCTTGGTGGGAACAACTGCAACTCGCGCGAACCAGGCAGATGAAAGCACCAATCCGCACCTGGCAGCAGATGAAGCAGCTACTACGTGTCCGATTCCTCCCTAGCGATTACGATCAGGTATTATTCCAACAATATCAAAATTATCGATAGGGTAGTCGATCGGTGAGAGAATATGCAGAAGAATTTTACCGCCTAGCGGCGCGTAATGATTTCGAGACTGAATCGTAGCAAGTCGCCCGATTCAACGGTGGATTGCGTATAGCTATCCAGGATCGGGTCCAGATGCAGTCCGTCTGGACAATGAATGACACGATCAAGTTGGCTAGTCGGGCAGAAGTGCAACTTGAATGTCCTAACACCCAGACCTATCCTACTGCAAGGATCACTGTGGTAGGTCCAACCCAGGGAACTGCACAGCCTAAGGGGAAGGAGCCCGTAGGAGCACGCGCTCAACCTTCTATGTTTGAGAACCGAGATCAGAGAAGAGAGCAAGCTAGACCCCAAAGGGGCGGATCCACTACTGCTGGTTCAAGTAGAATCCTGAACCCCTATGCTCGGCCAAGACCCGATAACTGCTATCGTTGTGGCCAACCGGGCCACCTATCAAATACTTGTCCCCAGCGAAAAGTGACAAACCTCGCCATCAATGATGGTAGTGCTGATAATGCTTATGAAGATCCAGATATTGAAGAACAGGAGCATACCACCGAGGACGAGGCAGATGATTCAGGTTGGGTTCAGCAAGATCACGGTGAGTTGCTCGTCATGAGGCAACTATTATATGCACCAAGAAAAAAAGTGCATTCACAGTGGCATACCATCTTCCGCACAAGGTGTACGGTGAATCGAAAGGTTTGTAACGTGATCATTGACAGCGGGAGCAGTAAGAACATCGTCTTCAAGGTCATGGTGGAAAAATTACAATTGAAAACAGATCGTCATCCCTCTCCATATACAATCGGTTGGATCAAGAAGGTCAGTGAAACAAAGGTAACTGAACGGTGCACCATATCCTTTTCAATTAGCAAACATTATAAGGATGAAGTAGTATGCGATGTGGTTGACATGGAAGCATGTCACATACTACTCGGTCGGCCCTAACAATCTGACCATGACGCGACTCATAAAGGGCAAGATAACATATATTTCTTCGTCAAGGACGGCCGGAAGACCATATTGGCCCCTATGGATCCAGAGGGACCACCTGAAACTTTTAAAGTGGAGGGCCATTTTCTCTTAACCATACGGGACTTCGTGGAATAATCCAAAGAAACAAGACAGACCTATGCATTAATTGTAAAAGGGGAAGAACTCGAGCCTACCATCATCCCTGAAAGACTAAGGCCCCTACGACATGAATTTAAAGAAATCTGGCCCGATGATCTTCCTGATGGGTTACCCCCCATGCAGGATATCCAACATCATATCGACTTTGTCCCTGGGTCCAGTTTACATAATCGGCCTCATTATCGAATGAGTCCGAATGAGTGCGAGATTCTGCAGGGACATGTAGAGGAGTTGATCCGTAAGGGTCTTATTCGAGAAAGTATGAGTCCATGTATTATACCAACTCTATTAATGCCAAAGAAAGATGGGAGTTGGCGC
Source organism: Magnolia sinica (assembly GCF_029962835.1). Classification (NCBI taxonomy): domain Eukaryota; kingdom Viridiplantae; phylum Streptophyta; class Magnoliopsida; order Magnoliales; family Magnoliaceae; genus Magnolia; species Magnolia sinica. The sequence goes on from NW_026682757.1 coordinate 156,092, forward strand.
ATGTGTGTCGACAGTCGAGCCATCAACAAAATCATCATAAAATACAGGTTTCCTATACCACGGTTGGACGATATGCTGGACATGCTAGAGAGTGCAAAAATATTCTCTAAATTGGACCTAAAGAGCGGCTACCATCAGATTCGAATACGGCCGGGTGATGAGTGGAAAATGACCTTTAAGACCAAGGAAGGATTATACGAATGGATGGTCATATGCTTTGGTCTTTCGAATGCGCCTAGCACATTTATGAGATTGATGAACTAAGTTCTGAAACCTTTCATTGGGCGGTTCGTTGTAGTTTATTTCGATGATATTTTGATATACAGTCAAGACGAAACCACCCATATGGAACACCTCAAGAAGATCCTTCAAGTGCTCACTAAAAATAAACTGTATCTCAATTTGAAAAAGTACGGCTTCATGACTGATAGCCTATTGTTCATGGGTTTTGTCGTAACATCTATGGGCATTCGGGTGGATGAGGAAAAGGTAAAGGGAATCAAAGAATGGCCGGTTCCACAAATATTTATGAAGTGCGAAGTTTTTATGAACTGACGACATTCTATCGTCGCGGTTCGTGAAAAATTTCAGTACCATTATGTCACTAATCACAGATTGCATGAAGAAAGGACAGTTTCAGTGGATTGACGAAGCCGACAGGAGCTTTACCGAAATCAAGCGCATATTATCCATGACCCCGGTTCTTGTACTTCCCAACTTTGACAAAATGTTTGAAGTCGAATGTGATGCCTCATATGTCGGAATTGGGGGAGTTTTGTCTCAAGAAGGTAGGCGGGTAGCCTTCTATAGTGAGAAACTTAGCGATGCACGCAAGAAGTGGTCTACATATGAAATCGAGTTATACGCGGTGATCCAAGTACTGCGACAATGACGACATTATTTGATTCAAAGGGAATTCATACTTTACACGGACCATCAAGCTCTCAAATTCATTAATAGTCAAGCTAACATTAACCGTGTGCATGCTAGATGGATCTCATTTTTGTAGGAATTTATGTTTGTACTAAAACACAAGTCAGGGCAACAGAACAAAGTAGCTGATGCACTGAGTCACCATGCGACTTTGTTAGTTACTATGAGCAATGAGGTTGTCGGGTTCGAGCGCCTCAAAGACATATATGCCGATGACGACAACTTCAAGGATGCATGGGTTAGGTACCAAGAAGGTCACCCCGGCGACTTACATATGCAAGACGGGTTCCTTTTCAAGAAAAATCAACTGTAGATCCTGAACAGTTCGCTAAGGGAACAGATAATCCAAGAGCTACATGGAGGTGGCTTCAATGAACACCTTGGGCGAGACAAGACGCAAGCTCTTGTGGAAGAACAGTATTACTAGCCGTAATTGGTACGTGATGTGGGAAAGGCAATCCAACGTTGTTATATTTGTCAAACCTCCAAGGAGCAATCTCATAATACAGGCCTCTACACCCCGTTACCCGTACCTGACGGCCCTTAAGAAGATTTATGTATGGACTTCATGCTTGGTCTCCCACGAACACAACGCGACATGGATTCGGTGTACGTGGTAGTAGATCGTTTCTCCAAGATAGTGCATTTTATTCCATGTAAGAAGACTCTCGATGGAACACACGTGGCGAATCCATTCTTCAGAGAAATTGTGCGGCTACACGGGGTTCCCAAGACTATTACTTCTGACCGTGACATGAAGTTCATAAGCCACTTTTGGCGGACTTTGTGGACTCGATTCGATACACGACTTCAATTCAGTAGAGCCTACCATCCGTAAATTGATGGGCAAACCGAGGTTTTGAATCGCATATTAGGAAACCTCCTTCGTTGTATTTCAGGAGAAAACCAAGCAAAGGGATTTGGCCTTGTCTTAATCAGAGTTCGCATTCAACAACATTGTGAACCGCTTAACAGAGAAATCGCCATTCCAAATTATCTACGGACGAGTGTCTCACCGCACACTTGACTTGGTTCCTCTGCCCAAGCTCCTAGGTATGAGCATTACAGCAGAACATATGGCAGACAGGATCATGGGCATCCATGCGGAGGTACAGACCAAGCTACATGCCTCGAATGAGAAATACAAGGAACAAGTAGACAAGCATCGGCGACAAAAAGTGTTCGAAGTGGACGACCGCGTTATGGTCCATCCGCTCAAAGAGAGATTTCCGACCGAGACGTACAACAAGCTGAAGAATAAGAAAATTGGACCCGTACCAATCATCCGAAAGATCAATGATAAGGCTTATGTTGTTGATCTTCCGGGTGACATGGTGATCTCGCA